>NC_081556.1:134013519-134181019 GCF_963082655.1 Stomoxys calcitrans | reverse complement strand
GGAAAATTGCCAAAAACAAAGTACTATACAACAATATATACACGGAAAGAAGTAAAAAGCCCGATTTGATTACAATAAAACGCTTCAAAGTACACAACTCTAAATCCATACATATATACATACATACCTATATATATATAATCTTCATGTGATGTCAGTTAAAAACATTTTTAGATGTAATGATCGTATATAATAGTTCTGTTAAAAAAAACAGCAGCTTTTATTAAAAAAAAAAACAACTCTAAAAGGAACGAAATGGAAATTTTAAGGGTTTCGACTTAAGTAATTTAACTACTCAGTCCTTTATTCACAAAACTTAATGTAGATTTGAAATATCTTTATTTGACAGTTTTATAAAGGGAATCTGTCAAAAAAATTTATTTCAAATCTATACAAAGCTTAGTGAATACGACTGTCAACATATAAAATTTGATTTTTGTTGTTACTGCTTAAACATCATAAAACTACCGTTTGAAGATAATTTTCTTTTATTTCAATGTTTTATTATTCCCTTATAAAAACTTAGAAAAACTTTTTATCAGCTCCATAATTCGTGCGTATAGATCATAAAATTCGATTAACTTACGATATAGCTGTCATTTCAATTTCACTGAAACTAAGAACAGTAAATTATATTGGACTCCTCAACATCCGTGACGAGTATGATCGAGATTGGACCATATTTTCATATATATAAAAAGTAAAAGCGTAATAAGTTCGTGCGGGCCGAATCTTATATACGCTCCACCAAGGATCGCATTTGTCGAGCTCTTTCCACGGTATCTCTTTTTAGGCAAACAAAAGATAAAAGAATATTGAATATTGGAAACCATAGTAGAAGTCATTTTCAGCCAAATCTAGTAATAATTGCGCACTTAAGAGGCTGAAAAAGTAAATAGGGAGATCGGTTTGTAGGGGAGCTGCATTAGGTTATAAACCGATTCAGGCCATATTCAACACGCATGTCAAAGGTCATGGGAGAAGCCGTTGTACAAAATTTCAGCCTAATCAGATAATACCTGCGCCCTTTAGAGGTTCAAGAAGTCAAGACCCCAGATCGGTTTATATGGCAGCTATATCAGGTTATGGACCGATTTGAACCATTCTTGAAACAGTTGTCGGAAGTCATAACCAAACACGTCGTGCAAAATTTCAGCCAAATCGGATTATACCTGCGCTCTTTAGTGGTTCAAGAAATCAAGACCCTAGATCGGTTTATATGGCAGCTATATCAGGTTATGGACCAATTTGAACCATTCTTATCACAATTGTTGGACGTCATAACAAAACTAGTCGTGCAAAATTTCATCCAAATCGAATAATAATTGCGTCCTCTAGTCGCTCAAGAAGTCAAGACCCCAGATCGGTTTATATGGCAGCTATATTAGGTTATGGACCGATTTGAACCATTCTTGAAACAGTTGTAGAAAGTCAAACAAAACACCTCGTGCAAAATTTCAGCCAAATCCGATAGGAATTGTGCACTCTAGACGCTCAAGAAGTCAAGACCTCAGATCGGTTTATATGGTAGCTATATCAGGTTATGGACCGATTTAAACCATTCCCTATCCAGTGGTTGGAAGTCGTAACAAAACACCTCGTGCAAAATTTAAACCAAATCCGATAGGAATAGCGCCCTGTAGAGGCTCAAGAAGTCAATACCCCAGATCGGTTTATATGGCAGCTATATAAGGTTATGAACCGATTTGAACCATTCTTGAAACAGTTGTAGAAAGTCATAACAAAACATGCCGTGCAAAATTTCAGCCAAATCCGATAGGAATTGCGCACTCTAGACGCTGAAGAAGTCAAGACCCCAGATAGGTTTATATGACAGCTATATCAGGTTATGGACCGATTTGAACCATTCTTGAAACAGTTGTAGAAAGTCATAACAAAACACCTCGTGCAAAATTTCAGCCAAATCCGATAGGAATTGTGCACTCTAGACGCTCAAGAAGTCAAGACCCCAGATAGGTTTATATGGCAACTATATTAGGTTATGAACCGATTTGAACCATTCTTGAAACAGTTGTAGAAAGTCATAACAAAACAGGTCGTGCAAAATTTCAACCAAATTCGATAGGAATTTCGCACTCTAGACGCTCAAGAAATCAAGACCCCAGATAGGTTTATATGACAGCTATATCAGGTTATAGACCGATTTCAGCGATACTCAGTACAAATCGGATAAGAATTGTGCCCTCTAGCGGCTCAAGAAGTCAAGTTCCCAGATCGGTTTATATGGCAGCTATATTAAAACGTGGACCGATATAGCCCATTTACAATCCCAAGCGATCTGCACTAATAAGACGTATTTGTGCAAAATTTCAAGCTGCTAGCTTTACTCTTTCGAAAGTTAGCGTGCTTTCGACAGGCGGACGGACAAACGGACGGATAGACGGGCGGACATGGCTAGTTCAACTTAAAATGTCATGACGATCAAGATATATATTGTACTTTATGGGGTCTTAGACGAATATTACGAAGAGTTACAAACAGAATGACCAAATTAGTATACTCCCATCCTATGGTGGAGGGTATAAAAATCAATTTGTGTTTATTTGTTTGTCTGTTCCGTATAGACTCAAGAACGGCTGAACCGATTTTCATGGTTTGGGATGGGGGACGCCCCATCGCAAAACCCACTCGGACGGACGTGTTTACCGATTGGGACAATATGGGTATCAAATGAAAGGTATTTAAGAGTAGAGTACGAACTTGGTATAAAAATATCGCCTATGGTGTTCGAGAAGGTCCCCACCCCCAAAAAACCACGCAACAGGATTCTTTCACCGTTTTGGGCAATATGGGTATCAAATGAAAGGTATTTAAAAGTAGAGTTCAAATCTGGCATAGAAGTTTATTTTTAGGTGTCTGAGGCACCCACCCTCTCCAACCCTCACAACCCCCTTAAAACCCCCAACAGGACATATTTACCAATTGAGACAATATGGATATCAAATGAATGTTTTTATGAGTAGAGTATGAACTTGGCATAAAAATGGCACTCTCTGTGTTTCGGGGAGTTGGTCATCCATGGTGGTTGGTTTGCACCATTTGGTACTGCAGAAATAAAGGCGATTTTATATGTTTTATTTAAATCAAATTTTTAGTCTTAATTTTAATTCCTTAATTTTTTCTAATTTATTTGCGTTTTACTTTATTTCAATTAGTTTTTAATTACTATATTTATATATTATTTTTTTATTAATAAATATTTTGTGCTTTTTGTTTGAATCCTACTTAAATTTTTATTTTATTAAATTTTAGTATTTCATTTTGTACAAAATTTTTATTTCATTCTATTGAAATCTATTTTTTTTTATTGTCCAATATTTTAATATATTTTGTATATTTCCAATATTTAATATATATATTTAACTTTATTTTATTTTATTTTATTTTGTTTTGTTTTATTTTATTTTATTTAATTTAATTTTATTTTATTTTATTTTATTTTTTTTTATTTTATCTCCATTCACTTCAATTTTCAACTACATGTTTAAAACAAAACAGTGTACAGTGTGGCGTATGATTTACCTTCAAGCTACAATTCACAACACTTATAGGCAACATGTTCCCCCACGCTTATCAAACTGCATTCTGTGCCGAACACTCATGGGAATAACAAATGCAGTGCAAAAAAAGATTTTTTTATTACAAACATAGATTTTTTCTATGCTTAAATCGAAGCCTTTACTACATCCAACTATGAGTTATATCTTTCAGTTTTATAAGCTAATTTAATTTGTCTTTACTTATGCCTACAAAAAATAATCAAAATGGAAAAATATAAATGATACAAACTATAGAAGACTTAAGAAACATAAAAAATATAATTAATGAAAACAAAATAGGGAAACAATATTAAAACGAATATATATCGCACAATTACTTTATTTATTAGATGAACAACAGAACAACAGCAGTAACAAATCAATGTTTTTTAACTAACAGCAACATTTTACTTTAATAAATTAGATACAAAGAAAAAGAAATCAACTGAAAACCAAACCACAGGAAAAAATATTTCGCAAGCTTTTTTCACAAAAAAAAGAATCATTTAAAACACTAGGCAGTGGAGCTAGTGAAAAAGATAACCAAAAAAAAAGATGAAATTAAAAAAGAAACAAGATTTCGCCCAAAATTTATAAATATTAAAAAAAATTACATAGTAGCCTATTCTGCTATAGAATGGAGTAGTTCTTTTTCAAAGCTTCTAAGAACATATAGGTTCATTCAAATATTTTTCAAGGACCAAGTTCCTGGTCGGGCCAACTGAGCAAATTTTTTTTTTTCATTGCAATTTTCATTGAAATTTTAAAGAACTTAAAAATCTTTGTTTTCCTTGTTAAGAAAAAAAGCTATTAACATTTTGTCCCAAAAATGGTTTCCTAAATAAAACACAATATTATTTTATTTCATTTTATTTTATTTTATATTATTTTATATTATTTTATTTTATATTATTTTATTTTATTTAATTTTACTTTATGTGATTCCATTTTATTTTATTTTATTTCATTTTGTTTTATTTTATTTTATTATTTTATTTTATTTTATTTTATTTTATTTTATTTTATTTTATTTTATTTTACTTTATTTAATTCAATTTAATTTTATTTTATTTTATTTTATTTTATTTTATTTTATTTTATTTTATTTTATTTTATTTTATTTTATTTTATTTTATTTTATTTTATTTTATTTTATTTTATTTTATTTTATTTTATTTTATTATTTTATTTTATTTTATTTTATTTTATTTTATTTTACTTTATTTAATTCAATTTTATTTTATTTTATTTTATTTTATTTTATTTTATTTTATTTTATTTTATTTTATTTTATTTTATTTTATTTTATTTTATTTTATTTTATTTTATTTTATTTTATTTTATTTTATTTTATTTTATTTAAATGAACAAAATTTAAATAAAAAATTATATTGTCAATGTTCTATTCGAACACCTTCCGGGCTTACTCTTTGTTTCCTCGTTGTTCTAGCTCCACCCATTGCCATGCCAGAAAATACAATGCGATTTATAAACCATACACCAAATAACAAAATCAAAGACCAATTCTTGTATAATTATTATTGTAAATTTAGGGTTTACCTTAAAATAAAATATATTTGTGTCAAAACGCAAACACATCCATTAAAGAACTCTCCATTAGTATACAAGAGTAAAACTTGGAAAAAATAGTTTTTAAAAAAACCAAAAAAACCAAAATGAAATCTCTTAATACTAAGTATGTGTTTTTATATTATTTAGTAAATGGCACGAAATTATTTTTTTTTTTTTTGTTTTCCAAATTGTTACTTTCTAAGTTGGCTTAAGTGTTTTTGTTTAACAAAGTAGTTATTTAACAAAATAAATTTTGATAATTCAGTTCATATAGAAAAATAAGGTAAACTTACACACATAAATTATTAATAACTAGAACATATTTATAAAAATAATAATATTAGTTTTCCATAATTAAACAAACAGAAAACAACATTGAGTATGTGCCGCACATAATCTAACAAAATAAATAAACTAACTAATTAACCATTTAAAAAAAAAAATGAAAACAATTAAGAATAGATATTATGTAATTATATAGCATATAATTATCCATTCAATTAGCCTTTATTAACGTATACACACATTTACACTTTTACAACCGAAATCCCTTTATGCATTTTGTTTTTAAGTTAAACACTCTTACATACATGAATACATATTTAATAGCAAAATAAAACCAAGCAACTTTACATTCATATTTATATACGTATATACCATCATTATAGCAATAGCAATATCTATTTAATGTTTTTTCAATGTCCAATGTTTAATGCTCTCTATTTTTTTGTCTTTCTTTTTCTCTTTTTTCATCTATTTTTCTACGTTCTTTACCATATCCTTTCTTGGCATTTTGTTAAACCGTCATTGTTTTCAATGTCTGAACCACCACAACAATTAAAAAAAAACCAAAAACAACAAAAAACACATTTAAAACAATGGCCTTGCTTGCAACAATGAAACACCGACTACATAAAACAACAACATTGACATAATTGGCAACAACTATACCACTTTGGCTTTGTGGGTAAACCAACAAAACCAAACCCAAAACACCGACAACGAAAACCACCACACTACACTCACACATTGGCACATTAAATTTGTTGCCCTCAAAAAAAAAAACAACAACAATCCGCAAACTACAACAATTTAATTTCTGACACTATTCTCGGTGTCATGGTCTTCCATTAAAAAAAAAAAAACACATACACCCCCACCCACACACTTACTCCTTTACTCTCTTCGTTTCTCTTTGTGCTTGCTTGTCTTTTGATGTTCAACCACAACAATTTGAACCACCGTTTGTTTACACCTACACAAAATGTTTTTTGTTATCGTTGTCGTCTTCGTCGTATGCATTTAATTTTGTGCGTGTGCGTGTGTGCATTGTCGTTGTTGTTCTTTTTTGCCCCTTTTCTCTTTTCTATGTGTGGGTGTAAATGTCTTTGTTTTTATTTCCTTTGCGAAACCCACACACACATACCTATCCACATGTATGTATAAACTTTCTGTTGTTTTGTGTATATGGATGTTCGTTTGTGCGTTTGTCTCATCTCTTTACAATTGTTGCCATAACATCATAACAACATTTTATAAACAACCATAACAACAACAACTCTCACGAACCAAACAAAAACTACAAATTATTATTTTACAACAACAACGAATGAACGAACGTAATACTTACATTGGATTAATTACTCACTCGTGTCTCAATGGTAATGATTATGGGGCCTCTCCATAATTGCAATGTCACAAAAACAACGACATGATGACTATGGCAACTCAATGATGAAACTGTGTTTGCTGACGCTGTCATTGGGGCGATGATGCTGATAATTACTTGGATGTCTGAATTTGTGAATGCCTACGGTGCTTTTTACATCTCTCTTTCTTGCTCACTATGCCGTTCACTTATTCTCTCTCTGTGTGTGTGCCTCTTGCCGTTTGATGTTGATTGTTGATATCTATCATCTCTTGCCTGCTTTACCCATACTTTGATACTTTCTTTTGGTTTTGTTGTCGATTTGATGTGTTTTTGTTGTTGATGGTGATAATGATGATGTCGTTGTGGATGCCTAATTGTGATGCTGAATGTTTAGAGCTACATTGGGTCAAGGCATACGCTCCGGTTGCGGCATAGTACCGCTTACAGGACCTGGTGGCCTTCAACACTATGCCTCAACCGATCGCCGTTCAACTGGAAGTTTAAGGGTAAGTCCATGCTATAATTCTACCAACTTATATTATTTTTTTATTTTCCCATTACTCTATAAATGTTAGATGATTTTCGTAGTGAAAAAATCAACACGACACCAAACAAAAACACTTTTAAATCTGCTATGATAGGCCTAGTTCAATGTTTATTTGTAACAAATTGGCGAAAAGATGCAAAATGCAACTGACTAGACTCCTAAAAGTGTTTGGAAATAGTCATTGGCCAAAAACTCGACAACGGTTCTTTTAGGGATTCTTTACGTACGGAAAAATCGGTTTATGATACATTTTCAACTCGTCGTTAGGATTTGAGCTTGAACAATTAAAAGCGTGCGTAGTTCGGCAGGGCTGAATCTTATATACCCTCCACCATGGATCGCATTTGTCAAATTCTGTGAATGACTTTTTCAAATAAAAACAAGTAAAAGCGTGCTAAGTTCGGCCGGGCCGAATCTTATATACCCTCCACCATGGATCGCATTTGTAGAGTTCTTTCCAGGCATCTCTTCTTTGGCAAAAAAGGATATAAGAAAAGATTTGCTCTGCTATTTGAGCGATATCAAGATATGGTCCGGTTTGGACCACAATTAAATTATATGTTGGAGACCTGTCTAAAATGTCAGCCAATTCGAATAAGAATTGCGCCCTTTGGGGGCTCATGAAGTAAAATAGAGAGATCGATTTATATGCGAGCTGTATGAGGCTATAGACCGATTCAAACCATAATATATGTTGATAACGTATGGTTGATGGATTTGTCGTACAACATTTCAGGCAAATCGTATAATAATTGCGACCTCTAGAGGCTCAAGAAGTCAAGATTCCAGATCGGTTTATATGGCAGCTATATCAGGTTATGAACCGATTTTAACTTTATTTGGCACAGTTGTTGGATATCTTAACGAAACACGTTGTGCAAAATCGGATTAGAATTGAGTCCTCTAGAGGCTCAAGAAGTCAAGACCCAGGATCGGTTAATATGGCAGCTATATCAGGTTATGGACCGATTTAAACCATTATCGTCACAGTTGTTGGATATCATAACGAAACAGGTTGTCAAAATTTCATTCCAATCGGATAAGAATTGCGCCCTCTAGAGGCTCAAGAAGCCAAGACCCAAGATCGGTTTATATGGCAGCTATATCAGGTTATAGACCGATTTAAACCATACTTGGCACAGTTGTTGGATATCATAACGAAACACGTTGTGCCAAATATCATTCCAATCGGATAAGAATTGCGCCCTCTAGAGGCTCAAGAAGTCAAGACCCAAGATTGGTTTATATGGCAACTATATCAAAAAATGGACCGATATGGCCAATTTACAATCCCAACTGACGTACACTAATAAGAAGTATTTGTGGAAAATTTCAAGCGGCTTTCTTTACTCCTTCGAAAGTTAGCGTGCTTTCGACAGACAGACGAACGGGCGGACGAACGGGCGGACGAACGGGCGGACGAACGGGCGGACGAACGGGCGGACGGGCGGACGGACGGACGGACAGACGGACAGACGGACAGACGGACAGACGGACGGACAGACGGACAGACGGACAGACAGACAGACGGACGGACGGACGGACAGACAGACGGACAGGCGAACGGACCTGCCTAGATCGACATAAAATTTCGCGACGATCAAGGAAACATATACTTTATGGGGTCTCAGACGAATATTTCGAGTAGTTACAAACAGAATGACGAAATTATTGTAGTATACCCCCATCCTATGATGGAGGGTATAAAAACACCAGTCATAGAAAAACACCACCTCAAAAATTTCAGGCAAATCGAGTAACAATTGCTCCCTTCAGAGGCTCAAAAAGTCAAACTGGGAGATCGGTTTATATGGGAGCTATATCAGGTTATATACCGATTTAGACCATGCTTGGAACAGTTGTTGGATGTTATACCAAAACGACATATGCAAAATTTCAACCATATTGGATAAGAATTGTGCCCTCTAGAAGCCCAGGAAGTCTAATTGGAAGATCGATTTATATGAAGACTATATCAGGATATGGACTGATTTAGACCATTCTTGACACATTTATTGGAAGTTAAAATAAAACACTTCATGCAAAATTTCAACCAAATCGGATAAGAATTGCGCCCTCTAGAGGCTCTGGAATTCAATTCAGGAAATCGGATTATATGGCAGCCATATCAGGTTAGGGACTGATTTAGACTATACTTGGCACAGTTGTTGGAAGCACTTCACACAAATTTCAGCCAAATTGGATAAGAATTGCGCCCTCTAGAAGCTCTAGAAATTAAGACCCAAGGTCGGTTTATTTGGCAGCTATATCAGGTTATGGACGGATTTAAACCATACTTGACACAGTTGTTAGAAGTGATACCAAAATGCCACGTGCAAACGGTCAGCCAAATCGGATAAGAATTGCGCCCTCTAGAGCCCAAGAAGTATAATCGGGAGATCGGTTTATATGGAGACTATATCAGGATATGGACTGATTTAGACCTTTCTTGACACAATTATTAAAAGTTAAAATTTCGGCCAAATCGTATAAGAATTGGGCCCCCTAGAGGCTCGAGAAATCAATTCGGGAGATCGGTTCATATAGCGGCAGTGGTTAGGAGTCATACTACAATACTTCATGCAAAATTTCAGCATTATCGGATAAGAATTGCGCCCTCTAGAAGCTCTATGAGTCAAGACCAAAGGTCGGTTTATATGGCAGTTATTTAAAAACATGAACCGATTTGGCCTATTTACAAAACCAACCGATCTAAACTAATATGAAGTATTTGTTTAAAATTTCAATCTCTTAGCTTTACTCCTTTGAAAGTTAGCGTGCTTTCGACAGATGGACCGACGGACGGACATGGGTAGATCGACTAAATATGTCATGACGATCAAGAATATGTACGCTGATGTTGGCCCTTGGTTATTTGAAGGCCCCAATAACTCGCTCTCGTCATCTCGAGTATCATTGCCACTCAGTATTTAATTAAGAGCCAGTGCCACCTGACTCCTCACTGAGACTCTCATCTCGGAAATCGCTGACTGCCCGCGGCCGCATTCGCAGCTAGTCCGCATAAAAACGAAGCTTTCCACCATCGGCAACCTGTGGTCGCGCCCGGTAGCTTTCAGCTAAGCTTCCCGTGATAACGATGGATACCTCACAAGTCGGAGCTCAAAGTTCCAGCCTGTGTGGTGCTCACAGATATACCGTGTCGGCCGCATTCTTGACGTGTAGAACATTTGGTAGGTTTTGGTCGTGTTTGGTAGGATTTTTCTTACTGCCGCCTCAGTGTACGTGCTCGTCCTTTTTTCGTCATGGGAGAGGCACAACCTGGACCACACGGACCAGGGTGTGCCTCCGTGCCGGGATTAAAAAGAACCCCGAACCCTAGTTCTGTTTGGTTTGCCGAACTGCCTCCATCATCGGTCGGTGTCGTTGAGGTGTAACGGGTGCATGGAGGGGGTGCATTTCCGATCGTGATCTGGCCTTATGTCATTACGGGAGTATAGTCACACCGAATATGTTGCAAGGTGCTGTGCGAGCATAGACAAAAGGGGGTCATAAGCGTCTTTATCGTCGAACTATGTGCGTTTAATGCGTTTTTACTTGTTATACCCACCACCGAAGGAGGGGGGTATATTCATTTTGTCATTCCATTTGCAACACATCGAAATATGCATTTCCGAACCTATAAAGCATATATATTCTTGATCAGCGCAAAAATCTAAGACGATTTAGACATGTCCGTCCGTCTGTCCGTCAGTCTGTTGAAATGACGCTACATTCTTCAAAAATAGAGACATTGAGCTGAAATTTAGCACACATTCTTTTTTTGTCCATAAGCAGGTTAAGTTCGAAGATGGGCTATATCGGACTATATCTTGATATAGCCCCCATATAGACCGATCCGCCGATTTAGGGTCTTAGGCCCATAACAGCCACATTTATTATTCGATTTTGCTGAAATTTGGGACAGTGAGTTGTGTTAGGCCTTTTGACATTCTTCGTCAATTTGGCTCAGATCGGTCCAGATTTGGATATAGCTGCCATATATACCTATCCTCCCATTTAGGGTCTTAGGCCCATAAAAGCCACATTTATTATCCGATTTTGCTTATATTTGGGACAGTGAGTTGTGTTAGGCCTTTCGACATTGTTCGTCAATTTGGCCCTGATTGGTTCAGATTTGGATATAGCTGTCATATAGACCGATCGTCCTATTTAGGGTCTTAGGCCCACAACAGCCACATTTATTATCCGATTTTGCTGAAATTTGGGACAGTAAGTTCTGTTAGGCCCTTCGACATTCTTCCTCAATTTGGCCCTGATCGGTCCAGATTTGGATATAGCTGCCATATATACCTATCCTCCCATTTAGGGTCTTAGGCCCATAAAAGCTACATTTATTATCCGATTTTGCTGAGATTTCGGACAGTGAGTTGTCTTAGGCCCTTCGACATCTTTCTTTAATTTGGCCCTGATCGGTCCAGATTGGGATGTAGCTGCCATATAGACCTATCCTCCGATTTAGGGCCTTAGGCTCATAAAAGCCACATTTATTATCCGATTTTGTTGAAATTTGGGACAGTGAGTTGTGTAAGCCCCTTCGATATCTTTCCTCAATTTGGCCCTGATCGGTTCAGATTTGAATATAACTGCCATATAGACCGTTCTCTCGGATTTAAGTTTTGGGGCCATAAAAGGCTCATTTATTGTCCGATTTTGCTGAAATTTGGGACAGTGAGTTATGTTAAGTCTCTTAACATACTTCTGCAATATGGCTCGGATCGGTACAGATTTGGATATAGCTGTCATATAGACCGATCCATCGGTTTCAGGTTTGGGGCCATAAAAGGCGCATTTATTGTCCGATGTCGCTGAAATTTGAGACAGTGAGTTGTCTTAGGCCCTTCGACATCGTTCTTTAATTTGGCTCTAATCGATCTAGATTTGAATATAGCTGCCATATAGACCGATCTCTCGATTTTAGGTTTTGGGTCATAAAAGGCGCATTTATTGTCCGATTTCGCCGAAATTTGGGATAGTGCGTTGTGTTAGGCTGTTCGACATTTTTCTGCAACTTGGCCCAAATCGGTCCAGATTTGAATATAGCTGCCATATAGACCGATATCTCGATTTAAAGTCTTGGCCCCGATTTCACTGAAATTTTATGGTTATGGTTCAGATCGGTTTATTTTTCGATATAGCTACTAAAAAGACCAATATTTTGTTATACACAATTGAACAATGACTTGTACTTATTAGTGTTTGGTCCAAATCGGAACATATTTCGATATAGCTGCTATGGGGCATAAGGTATGCAATTTTCACCGGATTTTGATGAAAGGTGGTTTACGTATATACCCGAGGTGGTGGGTATCCAAAATTCGGCCCGGCCGATCTTAACGCCTTTTTACTTGTTTTCTATTTACATATATAGTCAATTTCAACACTTATAGTGAAATTTGATGGAGAAAATTTAATTTTTTGACACAATCCGTCTAAAATAAAGTTTGATGTTTGGTTGAAAAAGAGGGTGCGGATATTAATCCGCCCCATGTCCCTATGAACGTACACCTAAGCCAGTAATTGGCTGTGAGTGTTTGCAAATATTTCTAAATTTTTTCCAAAGGTCTTGTTAACCAATACACACTTGCCAATTTTGTAATAAAAAAATATTAATGTTTACTTCAAATAGCACTTGCATTGAGTGTAAATGTATTCAATTTATTTTCTTTCTGTCTGTCCATGACCGTAATGTCAATTTAAATGTCTTCACTTAAAATGATATGCGTACAACTATGACTGTTTGCTATGCTTGATATGATTTCTCTCAGTGTATACGTAAATAGATAAAATGCATGATTGTAAAATAATGAAACACAACAAAAAAACAAAAAACTCCAATTTAGCATAGCGTTAAAAGAAAAATCATAAAACAGCCAGTATTTTAGGAAATACCAAATTTTGCACCCCATTTCCATTCAGGGGCCAATTGTAAATCTACAAAAACAAAAAGACAAAAAAAAAAGTTTCCCAATTTTATTCATAAACTAAAATAATAAACTACAAAAAAAAACAAAAACATTAATTTATTGACACAACTATGGAAAACAATCAAAAGATGTTGTTTTTAGGGCATACAAAAATGAAAAACAAATCCCCTGATAGCGGCGATAAAAAAAATTTAACCAAATCAACAACAGACACTGTGTATGTATAAAAGAAGAAACGCCATAACTTGATTGAATATAAATAAAAATTCAATAAAAGATAAAGTTATTAAAATCCAAAATTTATTCCATATATAAAAAGAAAACAACTGTTTAAACTGTTGTTGTCTTTTTGGCCTATGTGTGAATGACATAAATAATCTTCAAGAAAAAAAAAACACAAAATTATAATGGAAAATAATTCAAATATATAGAAAAATATACATATTTATTTAAAGACAAGAAAACAAAAAAAAACAAATTGACATCCCAACATGCCACCACATGACCATTTAAAGATATTTTATTAAATAAAATTCATAGCAAAATAAAATACCAAACAAAAAAAATATGTATCTTCACTATCATATATCGAAGAGCTGAAATGAAAAACAATTCCGTAAAACATTCAATGAGTCGTAATAAAAATATAGCGGAAAAAAGTCCCCATCAGTACGAGGAAATAAGGGAAAAAAGCTTAACAAATATAACATGTCAAACCCGAAACTAGCACAATAACAAAAACAAAATGAAAAAAAAATGTTAAAACCAAAACAAAAAAAAATTGCATAAAACAAAACGAGTAATAAAGAGAATATCAACAAATTTATAATAAACGTTTTAAATCTGTTTTCATTTTTAAATCGAATTTTTCTTATTTATGTCCATCATTCCCATATAAAATTTATTTCATCGACAACAACAAAAACAACATCTATAACTACGCAAACAAAGTGTGCACTACACCCACTCCATAAATAACATCGTGGTGCACTGTGTTAATGTTAATTTATGCAAGACCGTATTAAATGGCAATTTTTGTATATATGGAGGCATTTCAAAAATTATAATTGTTTTCCTGTTTCCAATTAAAATTGTGGCTACAATTGAGGTTTTCTGTGATTAATTTTCATGCTTTAAAACCATTATCGATTTTTCTGCCAAATAAATTACTTGCAAATGACAATATTAATTGTGAAAATTCAGTTTTTTTCTATATATCAGGCAACAAATTAACAAAAAACTTTTAAGCACTACCAGCTTAAAGGTTTAAAAACAAAATACTGTAGATAAATGTTGGGTCCATTGCCCAGAGGAATGAGAAATTTTGAGTTAGGAAGGAAATACTTAGTTTGTGGAGCAATCTCCCAAAAGGTTTTGACTAGAAAGATCACCAAGCAGAAATTTTCTCTTAAAACAGTAAAGCGGTTTGTTTCTCTAAAGACAAAACTTAACAAAATTCTCGAAAGACACAACTTCAATTAACCCTAAAGACACAATTTTTATAACACAACTTCAATTGCCAAATTTCATTGAAACTTTCTACATGGTAAGCATTTCAATAAGAAACAAGTAAACGCGTACAAAGTTCGGCTGGGCCGAAACTTACATACCCTCCACCGTGGATCGCATTTGTCGAGTTCTATGCGCTGCATCTCTTTCTAGGAAAACAAAGAATATTGAATAAGAATTGCTATGCTATTGGAACTATATCAAGTTATAGTCCGATTCGGCCCATAAATGAATGTTGAACATTGTAGAAGTCATTGTTTAATATTTCAGTTCATTTGTATAAGAATTGCGCCTTAAGGGGCTTAAGAAGCAAAATCGGGAGATAGGTTTAGATGGGAGCTGTATCAAGCTATTGATCGATTCAGACCATATTAGACACGAATGTTGGGAGAAGCCGTTGTACAAAATTTCAGCCAAATCGGATGAGAATTGCGCCCTCTAGAGGCTCAAGAAGTCAAAATTCCAGATCGGTTTATATGGCTGCTATAATATTGGGTTGCCCAAAAAGTAATTGCGGATTTTTCATATAGTCGGCGTTGACAAATCAAAGCATTAATCGAATTAGATTGTCATGTAACTGAGCGTGAGATAGGAGAGAAGTTAAATATACCAAAATCAACCGTTCATTATCACATAAAAATTCTTGGACTGGTGAAAAAGCTTCATATTTGGGTACCACATGTATTGAAAGAAATTTATTTAACGAACCGAATAAACGCTTGTGATATGCACCTTAAACGCAATGAATTCGATCCGTTTTTAAAACGAATCATAATTGGAGATGAAAAATGGATTGTATACAACAACGTTAGTCGAAAACGATCATGGTCCAAGCATGTTGAACCAGCTCAAACCACTTCAAAGGCTGATATCCACCAAAAGAAGGTTATGCTGTCTGTTTGGTGGGATTGGAAGGGTGTGGTATATTTTGAGCTGCTTCCAAGGAACCAAACGATTAATTCGGATGTTTACTGTCAACAATTGGACAAATTGAATACAGCCATCAAGGAGAAGCGACCAGAATTGGTCAATCGTAAAGGTGTCATATTCCACCAGGACAACGCTAGACCGCACACATCTTTGGTCGCTCGCCAAAAACTGAGTGAGCCTGGCTGGGAACTTTTGATGCATCCACCTTATAGCCCTGACCTTGCACCATCAGACTACCATTTATTTTGATCTTTGCAGAACTCCTTAAATGGTAAAACTTTCGGCAATGATGAGGCTATAAAATCGCACTTGGTTCAGTTTTTTGCAGATACAGGCCAGAAGTTCTATGAGCGTGGAATACTAAATTTGCCAGGAAGATGGCAAAAGGTTATCGAACAAAATGGCAATTATATATTTGATTAAAGTTCATTCTTAGTTTTATTAAAAATGCATTTCTTTTAAAAAATCCGCAATTACTTTTTGGGCAACCCAATAGGTTATGTATCGATTTGCGCCCTACTTAGCAAAGTTATTGGAAGTAATACCAAAACACTTTGTACAAAATTTCAGCCAAACCGGATGAGAATTGCGCCCTCTAGAGGCTCAAGAAGTCAAGATCCCAGATCAGTTTATATGACAGCTATATCCAACCATGGACAGATTTGAATCATACTTAACACAGTTGTTGAAAGTGATACCAAATCACTTTCAGTCCAATCGGACCAGAATTGCGACCTCTAGGGGCTCAAGAAGTCAAGACCCAAGATCGGTTTATATGACAGCTATATCAAAACATGAACCAATTTAAATCATGTTGGAAGCGATACCAAAACACTTGGTGCAAAATTTCAGTTAAATCGAATGAGAATTACGCCCTCTAGAGGCTCAAGAAGTCAAGACCCAAGATCGGTTTTTATGACAGCTATATCAAAACATGGACCGATTTGAATCATACTTACCACAGTTCTTAAAAGTGATTCCAAAACACTACATGCAAAATTTCAGTCAAATTGGATAAGAATTGCGCCCTCTAGAGGCTCAAGAAGTCAAGATCCAACATCGGTTTATATGACAGCTATACCAGATTATGAACCGATTTGTATCATACCTAACACAGTCGTTGGTAGTGATACCAAAACACCACGTGCAAAATTTCAGTCAAATTGGACTAGAATTGCGACCTCTAGAGGCTCAAGAAGCCAAGACTCAAGATCGGTTTATATTGCAGCTATATCAGGCTATGAACCGATTTTGACCGTACTTAACACTATTGTTGAAAGTGACACCAAAACACCACGTGCAAAATTTCAGTCAAATCTGACGAAAATTGCGCCCTCTAGAGGCTCAAGAAGTCAAGACCCAAGATCGGTTTATATGACAGCTATATCAAAACATGGACCGATTTGAAGCGTACTAAGCCAAGTTATTGGAAGTGATACCAAAACACCACGTGCAAAATTTCAGTCAAATTGGACGAGAATTGCGCCCGCTAGAGGCTCAAGAAGTCAAGACCCAAGATCGGTTTATATGGCAGCTATATTAAAACATGGACCGATTTGGCCCATTTACAACCCAACTGACCTACACTAATAAAAAGTAATTGTGGAAAATTTCAACCGGCAAGCTTTACTCCGTCTGAAGTTAGCGTGCTTTCGACAGACAGACGGACGTACGGATGGACAGACGGACGGACATGGCTAGATCGAGTTAAAATATCATGAAGATCAAGAATATATATACTTTATGGGGTCTTAAACGCCAATTTCGAGGTATTACAAACGGAATGAAGAAATTGGTATACCCCCAGTATGGTGGAGGGTATAAACATAATAGTCGTATAAGAGCTGAAAGAGTTCGTCAATGAGATTGGTCTAGAATCTAGTCTATCTATAATCTAAACTCTAGTTTATAGATGGGAACACTAACACATTTGCACACTATATCCAAGCCATTAGTCATATGTATATATGTAACAAAACAAACAAATTTGTCCATGTACGTTCGATTAAGGAACAGGGACTAACTTCTCCCATATCATTGAGTGCTGTCCTATTCAAATTTAAGCTCAATTATTAGGGGTCACCTTTTTATGACCAAGTCCGAACGGCGGGCTGCAGAGCGGCACCTCTTTGGGGAGAAGTTTTTACATGACATAGTAGCTCACAAATGTTGCCATCATTAGGAGGGTATAACCACCGCTGACAACTTTTTTGATGTTCTTGCCAGGATTCGAATCCAGGCGTTCAGAGTCATAGGCGGACATGCTAACTTCTGCGCTACGGTTGCCTCCATGTACGCACACATAAACCAAAATAGTAAAAGATTTATTTGCCAATTGTTGGTCTACATGGTCTCCTCATAACCTCAATGATGATAATTAAAAAATATTCCCCTCTGTTTAAAAAAAGAAATTTCCTCAAATATACGATATTTCTTTTTAATTTCCGGATAAAACTTTTCCATTTCTGGTTATCAATAAAAACATTTTGTATATGTATATATCCCTCAATGCTTCAATGAATGCTCTACTCCTTTGAATCCCACTCATTATCTGCCACCTGATATGATGTACATACATCAAACACCAAAGGATTAAAACTTAAATGTGTATATTAAACAGTGAGGATAAATTATGATTTCATGCATGATTTATACGATGAGGCAATGGATGAATTCAATTAATTCCATTCGTTTTTTTTTTTTGATGATGATGTTGCCAATTGAAATGTGAAAAGGAGTGTATTACACACAAGCGATTAATGCAACGTGCAACCACACTCACACACACACACACATACGAATAATTCACTCACCCATAAGGACACATACATCAATACTCGCATAATAATTTAATTTTCCTTTTTTGTTCAATCTTACAATGGCATTAAATCATGCCATTTTACTATAGAACATTTTCATTAACCATATTTTTGTGTATTTACTTTCATTTTTTTATTCATGTGACTAACAAAACAGATATCGGCATGGAAAGGATCACAGGTAAATAATTCATCATATGGTAGAATGTTATTAAACTAACAGTCTTGAGATGATAATAATTTAGAAAAAAATTGGTAACAATTTTTCTAAGCTTATTCCTTAAAATACCCACCTCTATTGAGAAACCATCATAAGGCTCTAAAAATATCATAGCTTGCTAGCAAGACTAGAATGTTAAACAAGTAAAAGCGTGCTAAGGTCGGCAGGGCCGAATCTTATATACCCTCCACCATGGATCGGATTTGTCGAGTTCTTTTCCCGCCATCTCTTCTTAGGCAAAAAAGGATAAAAGAAATGATTTGCTCTGCTATTAGAGCGATATCAAGATATGGTCCGATTCGGACAACAATTAAATTATATGTGTAGACTTGTGTAAAATGTCAGCCAATTCTAATAAGAATTGCGCCCTTTGAGGGATCAAGAAGAAAAATAGAGAGATTGATTTATATGTGAGCTGTATCAGGCTATAGACCGATTCAGACAACACGAATGTTGTTGGAAGTCATTCCAATCGTATAAGTATTGCGCCCTCTAGACTCAAGAAGTCAAGACCCAAGATCTGTTTATATGGCAGCTATATCACGTTATTAACCGAATTGAACCTAATTTAGCACAGTTGTTGGAAGTCATAGCAAAACACGTCGTGCAAAATTTCATTTCAATTGGATAAAAATTGCGCCCTCTAGAGTCTCAAAAAGTCAAGACCCAAGATCGGTTTATATGGCAGCTATATCAGGTTATGGACCGATTTGAACCATACTTGGCGCAGTTGTTGGAAGTCATAGCAAAACACGTCCTGCAAAATTTCATTCCAATCGGATAAGAATTGCGCCCTCTAGAGGCTCACGAAGTCAAGACCCAAGATCGGTTTATATGGCAGCTATATCAGGTTATTGACCGATTTGAACCTAATTGAGCACAGTTGTTGGAAGTCATAGCAAAACAAGTCGTGCAAAATTTCATCCAATCGTATAAGAATTGCGGCTTCTAGAGGCTCAAGAAGTCAAGACCCAAGATCGTTTTATATGGCAGCTATATCAGGTTATTGACCGATTTGAACCATACTCGACACAGCTGTTGGATATCATAACAAAATATGTCGTTCAAAATTTCATTTCAATCGGATAAAAATTGCGCCCTCTAGAGGCTCAAGAAGTCAAGACCCAAGATCGGTTTATATGGCAGCTATATCAGCTTATAGACCGATTTAAACCATACTTGGCACAGTTATTGGATATCATAACAAAACCCGTCGTGCAAAATTTCATTCCAATCGCATAAGTATTGCACCCTCTAGAGGCTCAAGAAATCAAGACCCAAGATCGGTTTATATGGCAGCTATATCAAAACATGAACCGATATGGCCCATTTACAATCCCAACTGACCTACGCTAATAAGAAGTATTTGTGCAAAATTTCAATCGGCTAGCTTTACTCCTTCGAAAGTTAGCGTGTTTCGACAGACAGACGGATGGACATGGCTAGTTCGACTTAAAATGTCACGACGATCAAGAATATATATACTTTATGGGGTCTCAGACAAATATTTCGAGTAGTTACAAACAGAATGACGAAATTGGTATACCCCCATCCTATGGTGGAGGGTATAAAAAACAACCCATCCACTCAATTTGTTTCCTTTTGATCCCAATAAGCGATATAGGAAATATTATGAGCACTCAAAACATAAATTTGATGAGTCATCCGGTTCAGATTTGGATATAGCTCCCATACAGTGTTGCCATTCAGAAAATTTTTCCCTATCAAAATTTAATCCTACCAGACGCTATCGAAACATACCAAATGTTCTACAAGCCAAGAATGCGGCATATTTTTTTATATCCACCACCGAAGAGTTGGCCATTTGGTCATTCCATTTGCAATGCATCAAAATATACATTTTAAACCTTATAAAGTATATATCAATGGCTTCATATATACTTTATAAGGCACTCAGTATTAGTGCAAGAGCCGATGCCGCCAGGCCTCTCACTGAGACTCTCCACTTGATACCACTGATTGTCCGCGACTGCCGTTGCATGCACTCCGTATGGAGCATTCCACTATCCGCAACCTGTGGACGCGCCCGGTAGCTCGCAGCTAAGCTTCTCGTGACAGCAATGTACCCCACACAGATTGGACCTCAATGTTCAAGACTGTGTGGTGCTCACAGCTATCCCGTGCCGGCTCCTTACTCCTTAGAAGTATAATAACATGGTCTGCACAGCAGATGAGTTCAAATCCCTCGTCAGCCAGCATCCATTATAGGTTATATATGATGGTCCCCCATAGTATTGGAGATAAAATGTCACCCTGGGGCGTGCCTTATGCTACCTTCTCTCTTATATTTATGTCATGAGACCCACAATTTATCCACCTTTTCTTTAGCATACAAGGATCCGGAGCACCCTGTACTGGTCTAAGGATTGGATCTGTGTATCGGACTGCATATTGTTAAACGGCCCTTCGATGTCAATGCATACCACTAGTGGGTACGTCTTGTGTTGGATTCTTCTATTTCATGCACAATCTCGTGCAGGGCAGTTTCCACCAACCTTCCCTAGATATAGACATGCTGTTTCTATTCAAGCACTTCGCTGGTTGTCCTACTCTTTATCATGGTATCCACAATACGTTCCATGGGTTTGAGAAGAAGGGTCATAAGGCTTTTAGGTCTGTAGGCCTTTAATGTCGCATAACTTGCCTTGCCGGGCTTGGCTATAAATACCATTCTTGCCTCCCGCCAGGCTTTCGGAGTACACGCAAGTCCTAGGCAGGCTGTGAATATAGTGACCAAATGGGGGTCAGATAGTCGGCCTCCTTCTGTAGTAACGCCATCAGTAACGGCGACTTAAATGGTTGGAAGCTCCTCAAGGCTTCCTTTACCATAAATTCCGTAATGATAAGCCTTCGATCAACCTCATTATTCCAAGATTCCATGAGTCCTGTCGTAGCCTGTGGAAAATGAATTTTCATCAAATGCCTCAATATGTTGTCCATTGTCTCTGCTCTCAATCTCATGTCGGGTACAACGTTTCAGCTTGAACATGGGTTTTTGAGAGAAACTTTTTCATCTTAGCGGCGTCATTAATGTTATCGACCTATTCGCTGAAAAGCTCCCAGGAGGATAGTTTTGCCGCTTTGATAATCTTAATGTGTTCCTTGAGCCATGTGTAATACACATCCCAGTAAACTTCGGCATTTTTGCGACGTGCTCTGCTAAATTTCCCTTTTAAAGAGGCCAACTATCTTCGAAGATCCCTTTAACTTAACTGTGCAAATTTTCCCATGAACATTCCATTAAGGCACGAGGACAAACTTCTCACAACTCATTGAGTGCTGTCCAATTCAAATTTTTGCTCAATGACAATTGGGTGCCACAGTGCGACACCTCTTTGGGACGAAGTTTTTACCTGGCATAGTACTTCACAAATGTTGCCAGCATTAGGAGGGTCACACATTTCAGAGGAAACCGTCCCTATTTTCTGTTCAATGTTGGCTCTGAGCTCTTTCAACGTCGCACAGTAGGAGAAAATCCAAAAAAAAAAAACGAGTAAAAAATATGCCCTGTGTTCCTCAAGCCATCTAGAATACACATCTCAGTATATTTCGGCGTTTTTACGACGTGCTCTGTTGTAATTTCCTTCCTCGAAGAGGCCAACTATCTTCGAAAAATCCCGTCGACTTATTTTTGCAAATTTGTCCATGAACACTCCATTAAGGAACAAGGGCAAACATTTCACAACTCATTGAGTGCTGTCCGATTCTAGTTTTAGCTCAAAAATAATGGGGCCTCCTTTTTATAGCCAAGTCCGAACGGCATGCGCAGTGGGATACCTCTTTGGAAAGATGTTTTTACATGGCATATCGTAGAAATGCCATACAAATGTTGTCAGCATTAGGAGGGGATAACCACCGTTGAAAAAATTTGTGATGTTCTCGCTAGAGCTCCAACCCGGGCGTTTAGCGTCTTAGACAAACATGCTATCATCTGCGCTACCTTATGGTTGGCCGAATAAATTTTCTTTAATTTTATTTTAGTTTACCTTTTACCATTTACTAATTTCCCGATATTTCTCTTCTTTTGCCAACTTTCAGAGTTCCCTCTCAAAAGCCTTCCGTTTCAATGCAAAATCATCCCGCAGCGGTAGCTCAATTGGTGACCGCACCTCTGTTGGGAACTCCACCTCCCCAACACCATCGTTTAGCAGCTCAGAGGGGGGCGGAGGAATTTACGCCACTGTAGGTGCCCATCCGCATGGGCCAATGCATCATTATGCTCATCACCAGCAAAGCAACTATCAGTCACAACAACAATACAGCAATCATCATTATCCACCACCAACAACAGCACCCCCACCGCCACCCACAAGCACACCGCCCACCTCAGCCTCACAGCAGCAATTGCAGCACTATCATCAATCGCAGCAACAGCAATTCTATGTTCATCCTCAGGCCACGGCGCATCGCATCAGTGCCCCACCGGCAAGTGCTGGCATAGAGGCCCCCATCGACCCAAGTCTGCTGTACGAACAACATCGACGCGTTAAAAGCATTAGCGATATAGGAGCCACAGTCTCAGCTTATGGCTCCACCAATGGCAGTAGCAGCAGAGATCGCATGAGTGGCATAAGTGGTCTTAGCAACATGGGTCTCTCGGACACAGGCAGCACAGCAAGTGGCATTAGTGGCAGTCTTATGGTTGCCGAACAAAATCCGGGAGCCTCAACGGAATCTTCGAACTCGCCCGTATGAGAATCGGTTATCATGTAAGTCCTTAAGCTAGACTTGCATTTAGAGGAACATAGGGAAACGAATATGAATAAGGGAAAGCCATGCATTTCTAGTTCTTCTCCCTCCAGGGGGGGGGACGAATGTATGGCCCCCACAACTATTGTAGGTTAACTCAATTTCAGTTTAATTAGTGCCCATTTAAAATCAAATGTAGTTAGTCATACTCAATTAACACAGAGAAATTTAGCAACCAGCAGCCAACAACCAAACCAGATGATGATGATGATGATGTTGTTGCAAACTATTCGCCAGCAGCTTAACTACAGAGCAACTAAAGCAAGCATCCACCATGCCAAACCTATGCAACCACCCGCTTAATGCCGAATTCAAGCCAAACTCCTATTGCCCCCCCCACCTATGCATGTTGCAGTTCTCTGAAAATTTAATCCAATAATGTGTGCACATAATTTAATCTGCTCTGTTTGTTGGTCATCTGTTTTTGGCCATGCCATTAAATGGAAAGACAATCTCATCTTCATTAGCACACTGTGATGGTTGTTTTGGGCCATACGCAAACAAAGCAAAAAAAAAAAAACAAATCCATGGGACACAGATTAATTTGGAATGTGGTCTGACCATAGTTGCTGGTTCAAGCCAATGCAATTAATAACAAATTTTTGGGGGAATAGACAAAATATGCAGCAGTGTTTTCAACACAACAAGTGGTTAATTTTGGAAGTTGGCTCAATAAATGAAAATTTCACTAAAAATAAAATGTTGTCGATAAAGATAAAATTATTGGGTTGCCCAAAAAGTAATTGCGGATTTTTTCATATAGTCGGCGTTGACAAATTTTTTCACAGCTTGTGACTCTGTAATTGCATTCTTTCTTCTGTCAGTTATTAGCTGTTACTAAATGCATTTACTTTCTTTTAAAAAATCCGCAATTACTTTTTGGGCAACCCTATATAATAAAATTTTTTTTCAAAAGCAAAATTTTAAATTTTCATGCTAAAATTTTTTTGAGGAACAAATGTCAATAAAATTTTTTTCAAAACAAAATTTCAATCATATTTTCCCTAAAGAAAAATTGGATTAAAATTTTTCGTGAAAAAAAAATTTTGCTAAAAAAGACTAAATTTAAAAAGAAGGCAATAAACACAAGTAAAAGGATATAAAATTCGATCGCACCGTACTTTGAACACCCACCACCTAACCCCATTTCGACAAAATCCTGTAAAAATGCTCCATTTATGAACCCGTGGCAACTTTATAGTAATATTGTCAGATCTAGGCCAAACTTGGCACGTTGAGGATCAAACGCATCAAACTGTTCCAAAATGAAACGAAATCGGCTAATAAATAAGCCATTTGTTGATTAAAGACCATAAATCGGAAGATTTGTGTATATGGCAGCTCTATGCTAATATAATCCGATCAGCACCATATTCGGGTATGATGTATGGGGGTCCAATATCGGATTTTCCAATAAGGACTCCATTACAGGATGGGGGTATTCTAATTTCGTCATTCCGTTCTTAAAACTTCGAAATATTCATCTGAGACCCAACAAAGTATTTTTCAGTTTATTTAGCTTTGTCCGTCCGTCTGTCGAAAAAACGCTAACTTTCGAGGTAATAAAGCAGGCGCTTGAAATTTTGCTCTCTCCACCGAGCTCTATCGTTGGGCAAAGTCTTGACTTGATTCCACGCTAAATGGGTTGATTTCAACTCTTTTTTTCGTACAGTGGATCCATGTGTTTTCCGATGGTGTCCCCTTCCTGGTTGTCCTTGCGGGTTCCATTCTAGGACATTACTCGCTATGTCATAGCGCGGTCGGCGTAGGATATGACCCAACCAAGTCCATTTCTTTTTCGGATTTCTACATCGCCAGGGGAAGTGTTTGTTCCTATTTACAATTCTTCATTTGAAATAGGGTTTGGCCAGAAAACTCGAAGCGTTTGTCGTAGGCAGCGATTTATAAAAACTTGGACTTTACGAGCAGTCGCTTGTGTCAAGCTCCAAGTTGTATGGTTGCCCAAAAAGTAATTGCGGATTTTTCATATAGTCGGCGTTGACAACTTTTTTCACAGCTTGTGACTCTGTAATTGCATTCTTTCTTCTGTCAGTTATCAGCCGCAATTACTTTTTGGGCAACCCAATACAACCATATAAAAAAAATTGATTTCACACTACTGTTGACGATCTTGACTTTTGTATTATGTGAGATGTCACTGCTTCTCCAAACTTTGTTGAGTTTAAGAAAGGCGCTGGAAACGTACGCGTATTTCTGCCTCTGATCCTCCGTCCCTTGTTATTTTGCTGCCAAGTTAGGAGAAGTTGTCAATGTCTTCAATGATATGGTCGTTTATTGTAAGCGGTGGCAGATTTAATGTTCCTATCCTCATCAATTTGGTATTTGCTATGTTTAGCCGCAGGCCTACTTTGGCAGCATTTTCACTCAGTCATTCTAGTCTCGTCTTTATGTGCAATGTCCAATTATTAAAAATATCATCGGTGGCAGGATACAACCTTGCTTTACTCCTTTGTCGATCCCGAAGGATCGTCTCTCTTTTCCATTGAAACTCACTGAAACTTTTGCATTCCTATACAGCTCCCTAATTAGTGTCACGATTTTTTCAAGGTTGTCACGATTTTTTCAGAGTGCTCCTTAGCGAACTTAGCGAAACTTTGTCAAAAACACGCTCGATGAATAAAAGGTATAGGTGTGTATTAAGTTCTGTAGACTGTTCAATGATTATGCGCAGTGAGTTAATGTGGCCGGCACAAGAACATCCTGGCCGAAAACCTTCCTGTTCCTTTCTCAAAATGCTGTCAAGTGCAGGCGAAATACGCTGCAGAAGCAGACTTGCCATCACTTTATTTATTGCGTTTAACAATGTAATCCCCCTCCAGTTCTTACGCTGGATGAGGTCACCCTTCTTTGGGATTGTGACCATGATCTCCTTCTTCCATTGCGTGGGGACAGCGTTTTTTTCCAGGCCTCCCTGATTATAAAGGTGATCGCTTGAGCTACAGAGTATGCCCCATACCGCAATTGTACAGCAGGTATATTATCAGGGCCGGCTGCTTTGCCGTTTTTGAGGGAGACCAGAATGGCCTCAATGTCTTCGCAGGTAGGTGGGGTCGTAGATACAATATATCCCTGCATGGGTTTCGGCGCACTGGGGATTAAGAAGGTCGGACCTTCGGAGTTGAAGAAATCGCTCTAATTGCTGTTCGTGTGTTGCTAATTCCTTATCTTTTACTATTGCCGTTGGCTTTATATTGTTGCCGCTCATTTGTTTTACTGACTCGCAGACACCACTCATGTTTCCAATATTAGCTGCATTTTCGGCTTGCTCTGCCAGCATATTAAAATATATTCGCTTATCTCTGCGAAGTAGACGCTTGACCTGCTAGGCGAGGGCCGATATTCAGTCCTGGCTGCGATTTTAGTTATACGTGATTTTGCCCGTAGCAGATCTTTGCGCAGACTTTTCCGGTGTTTTATTTCTTCTATAGTTTCGCAGCTTTTCCATGGTTATTGGGATCATCGAGCTATGCCTATGATAGAGGTGGCCGTCTCTGTACATTCTGCTGTTATGTCAGCCCATGATGGGTATCATTTTGCAGCTTTACCGTAAATGTTGCCTTGTATTCGTGCACAGTTTCGGGGTCTTTTAAGTTTAAGAGATTGAACTTTGTGCCTTTTGTTTGAGTCCTTTTCACGACGGCTGGGCGTAGACGTAGAGTGGCCACTAAAAGTACGATTACATTGGCCCATTTTTGCAGGATTTATTCTTAAATCCCAATTTCATGATTGAATAATCGATAGAAGTACAAAAATATGCAACTGTTTTCAAGAATTGTGTATGGTTGTGTGTCCTTTGCACATTCATGTATACGCATGTACGCGTGTGTATGTCACTTAAAACCCCAAAAAAAGCAGTGTAAACGGACAGGATTTGTTTTTCGATTTAGTTAAATCCAGTTCATAAAAATTTCAATGTAAACGTGCTATAAGAGCATGTGGCCACTTTCGATGTCGGCTCCTCGTCTAGTTTTCACATCCATCAGCGAACCCAGAAAGAGTTTGCCGATAAGTACATGGTCGATTTGATTATGGGTGTTTCCATCTGATGATTCCCAAGTATATATGTGTATATTTTTATGGGGGAATTTTGTACCTCCAATAAAGAGCCGGTTTCTTGTGCAGAAATCAACCAATCTGTCACAGAAACAACTATCTGTCATTCCTGGTATCGAAAAAGTCCTTGCCTTCCCCTGATTGATTGTAGATTATTGTTGTTATTGGCCACCTTGGCATTAAAATCTCCCTCCCATAACCAGTTTAAAGTCTCCTTTTGGTAGAGAGCGTTTTCGCTGAGTCGAGTTGGGTTCGGTTGGCACCTAGCATTGTCTAATGGATATTTTGCGCAATTTTTAATTTAATCTTGCCGTCATAATGCGTTCATATATACCATTGTATGATAAAAGAGCTCCATTTGCTTTCGACGACAGTAAAAAACCGACCCCATCTATTCGGTGATTTTCATTGCCTGAAAAAGTGAAGTGGTAGCCACCGTGAAGATCCATAGTTCCGGATTTCAGCCATCGTACTTCACTTTAACCAAGGATAACTAGGTTGTAGTGTGCAAACGAGGCGGCCAATTGACTATGCCATTTCTTGAGATAACTCGCTCATAAACTCTACTCTTCAATAAATAGATTGTAACGTGTGCTGTGTAGCTTCTGGCGCCGTCCTGTTGAAAGTACATGTCGTCCAGTTTCATATCTTCTGTGAGCATGGTGCGGTGAAGGCCACCGTGACGCATAGGATACATGTCCGCCAGCGATGCAGACTCTTGGATTCGAATCCTGGCGACACCATCGAAATATTTGTCAACTGTGGTTTTCCCCAGACTAATGTTGGCTACATTTGTGAGGAATCCTGCCATATTGAAACTACTCTACCAAGTGGTGTCACTATGAGACACGCTCTTCCGACAAAGCAATAAAAAAGAGACCCCTTATCATTGAGCTTAAACATTAATCGGATTGCACTCTTCAATATGAAAGAAGTATCCCCTGGTCCTTTATGGAATGTTCATGAAAAATTTAGTAGTATGGTGCGGTAGCGTTTTTCATTCACGGTAACGTGGCGATTGACATCGTCCACGAAGAAGTATGGCCCAATGACGCAGCCGACATTCACACCGCTTCATACCGCACTAAACAGCTATTTTTTGTGGATGAAGTATATATTAGTGAATCACATGTGGAGTTTAGCGTTGGTGGCCACCGTGGCGCAGAGGTTAGCATGTCCGATTATGCCGTCGGATGCCTGGGTTCTAATCCCGGCGTGAACATCAACAGAATATTCAGCGGTGGTAACCCCCTTACTAATGCTGGCTACATTTGTAAGGTATGCTGCCATGTTAAACTTCACTACAAAGTGGTGTCGCTATGCGGCACGCCATTTGGACTCGTTAGGAGGCCCCTTATCATTGAACTTAAACATTAATCGGACTGCACTCTTCAATATGAGAGATGTATTCCTCTGATGCTCAATGGAATGTTCATGAAAAATTTAGTAGTATGGTGCGGTAGCGTTTTCCATTCACGGTAACGAAACGATTGACATCGTCGACGAAGAAGTATGGCCCAATGACGCAGCCCACATTCACACGGCTTCATACCGCACCAAACAGCTATTTTTTTTGGATGAAGTATTGATTAGTGAAACAAATGTGGAGTTTCTCCTGACCAACAGCGCATATTTTTCATCGTGACGAATCCATTAAGCCAAAAATTAACTTCGTCACTGAAGATGATTAACGTTCTTAAAGCAGCGGTCACCGATTCTAAATTTCGTTAATAAATTTTTATGATTTGCAGACATTGTTCATTCGCGTACTTTATGAATGATGATGAAAATGTTGAGTTGACTGAATAAATTGAAGTTTAATGCTGATGTCATTTATAGAACAAAATGCTATCGTTGACGAACGTTGTGATAAGCATAATTTACGCAATGTAATGGCACATTAGGGACATCATTATATCTCATGGGCCTAGGTGATACATACAGTGACAGTTCGATGATTGGTGAAGAATGCGTTCACAACTTAAATTTAATGTTGTCAGGTCCTCTATTGGAAAACCCTTTACAACTCACCGTACTTAATTTCAGCAAAGTCGGGTAACAAATGCAGCATCAATGGATCCAATACCTAAGTTCGGGAGATCGGTATATATGACCGCTATATCATGATGTATTTCGATACATCCCATCTTCTAACTTAAGCTGCCTATGGACAAAATAATCTGTCCAACGTTTCGGTTCATCTTCATTTAAAAACTAAAGCATGATTTCAACAGATTCACGGACATAGAATTTCACGAGGATCAAGAATACATACTAGTGTATGAAATCGATATTTCAATGTGTAGCAAATTGTATGTACAAAATGTGTACTCTCCTACTGTGGTATATCCACCACAGATTTCAAGAAAAAAAATCTTTTGGGGTAATTTGAAAGAAACACTCTTTAAGGACCAAATGTCAGTGAAATTTTCCCAAAGAACAAAAGTTTAATAATTCAGAATACAACATTTTTATGAGTTTTTCCTAAACCTACAATTTTAACAAAATTTTTTCTAAGAACAAAATTTCAATAAATTTTTTTCCGAGAACAAAATATAAAAAATTTTTTTTTTCTAAAAACGAATTTCCCATTTGAATTTTAATCAGTTCTGCCTAAAGTTCTGTTCGACATTTATGCCATTTGTTAAATGCATCAGTGCATGTCATTAGAAAACTTTGGAACATATGCAGCAAATAAGCATCAAAATAATTTTAATGAACTTCAAAACTCTACACTGCCACATGCGAACTCATTCTGAGAAACATCCCTGTATTCACAATTTTTCACTGCCATATGTTACAGCATTCTGGGAAATTGGCTTTAGAGGAAACCACACCAAGCATTCTTGTTATTACCTGCATGTTTATATGCCGTCTTAACACATGTTTGGTATAATGAAGCACTTGTATGAGTGCGGAAGATGCGATATGATGTACATGAATGCATTCCTTAATGGGATGTACTACATGTGCATGTGGAATGGTATTTAAATTTTGGAAAGAATTTAAGAATGTCATGCTTAAGATTTGATGAAAAACTGGCTATAAGATGGATATGTTAAAGGAATTGTTTCATGCATTTAAGTGAAATCTAGGAATAATTTTGGCAGTCATTAACAAGCTCTAAGGGAAAGACTGTAAACGGCACCTGATACGGACAAGCAGGGAATGTCCCTTATTCATGCCGTGCATTGCTTTGGCATTAGGAAAGTTAAGGATTGCAGAGGGGAAAGAGAGAGTAGTTTTTATTGATACTTACTTACTTAAATTGGCTATGGCAAAACATTTATCCCATAAGCCGAATGTAGAATAGCGTTTGAGGCTACCGTGGCGCAGAGGTTAGCATATTCGATTATGACGTCGGATGCCTGGTTTCTAATCCCGGCGTGAACATCAACACAATATTCAGCGGTGGTAACCCGCTTACTAATGCTGGCTACCTTTGTAAGGTATCCTGCCATGTTAAACTTCTCTACAAAGTGGTGTCGCTATGCGGCACGCCGTTCGGACTCGTTAGGAGGCCCCTTACCATTAAACTTCAGCACTCATTGATATGAGAGAAGTATCCCCTGTTTATTAATGGAATGTTCATGAAAAATTTAGTAGATTTAGTTTAGAATAACATTCCAAGCGCCTCGATCTTCTGCGCGCCTTCTTAAATCTCTGACACCTAGTTGCGAAGTGTCTCCCGCCACTTGATCTTTCCATTGGGCTTTTGGTCGTCCCGGTTTGCGTGTACCACAGTGTTTGCCTTCAAAAGACTTCTTTGCTGGAGCTTCTTGATACATTCCCACAATATGACCTAGCCAACGCAGACATATATATTGCGAAGAATCTTTCTCTCAAACACTCCAAGCACTGCCTAGTCTGCTTTTACAAGTTCCCATGCTTCAAAACCATATAACAACACGGATAGTATCAGTGTCATACCCCAACACGGTTTAGCTGTGAGCATCACACGTCTGGAGCATTGAGCTCCAATTTGTGTGGTGTTCATTGCTGTCATGAGAAGCTTAACAGCGAGTCACCGGGCGAATCCACAAGTTGCGAACAGTGAAATCCTCCATACGAAGTAGCTGTAACGGCAGTCGCGGACATTCAGCTGAATCGAGAGGAGCGTCTCAGTGAGAGGCCGGGCGGCACCGGCTCTTGCACAAATACTGAGTGCCTATGATGGTCGATATGACAAGGCGAGTTATTGGCGCCTTTAGGTAACCAATGACCAACCTGTTCCCTTGGCGATCGGTCTTTTGGACCGGAACGAGCTTGCTCATCTACAGGAGCTTGACGAGGATCGCCACCTACACATGAAAATGTGGCAACAACAACAACAACAACAACAGTGTCATGCATGGTATAATTTTTGTCTGTAGAGAGATCAGCATAACATGGCATAGGGCCATCGTATCGCACAGGTCAGCATGTCCGCCTATGACTTTGAATGCCTGGGCTTGCATCCTGGCCAGAACATCAGATAATTTTTCGGCGATGGTTATCCCCTCCTAATGCTGACGACATTTAGGAGGCATGTTAACGTTGCATAACAGCAATGTAAAAACTCCTCCCTAAAGAGCCGCCGCCCTGCTGCATCTATAAAAAGGAGCTTCCTTACTATTGCGCTTAAACTTGAATCGATCAGTGTGCATGTGTGAGAAGCATCCAATTTTCTAGGGAGAACATCGACAGCCACACTCCATGCATGTTGGAGTCAGTGCAGCTCTTTTCCAAGTAAATATATGATAGGAAGGTTAAATTCTGAATTCAGTAAATTTTTATACCCTACACCACTACTGTGCTACAGGGTATTATAACTTAGTGCATTTGTTTGCGACACCCAGAAGGAAGAGAGATAAACCCACTGTCCATGTTAACTACAGGTCACAGTTTTCATCCGATCGTCTTCAAATTTGGTACAGGCATGTTTTTCGGCCTAGAGACGAAACCTATTGAAATTGGAAAAAATCGGTTCAGATTTGGATATAGCTCCCATATATATGTTCGTCTGAATTGGACTAATATTGCAATAACGTGGCCATTTATTAACCGATTCTGTCGAAATTTGGTAGGAAGGGTTTCCTCTTGATTCTCGACATTAGTGGTGAATTTCATAGAAATCGGTTCAGATTAAGATATAGCTCTCATTTATAAATATCGCTCGATTTTCACTCCTAGAGCAACTGCAAGCGCATTTATTGACCATCTGATATCCAATGACGTATCTGATATCCAATTGTCGGACCAAGTATAAGGGGGACCACCCCAAATTAGGAGGACCACATCCCTAAATTGGCCATATTTACCGACCATGGCAATATGGGGCTCAAATGAAAGGTATTTGTGAGTAGAATACGAATCTGATATCCAAATGTGGGACCAAGTTTCTGGAGGGGCCAAGTGTTCGGGGGCCCACCCCTTCCAAAAACACCCCCAATAGGGACAAATTTACGACCATATCAATATGGGGCTCAAAAGAAAGATATTTGGGAGTAGAGCAGAAATCTGATAAAAATTTTCGGGAGAAAATGTTTATGGGCCCACCCCTCCCCCATAAAACCACCCATGTATGACGCATTTCCTGACCATTCCAATATGGGGCTCAAATAAGAGGTATTTTAGAGTAAAACACGAATATGATATATACTCTCAGGGTCAAGTCATTGAACGGCCGCCCCATCCCCCAAAACACTACCCAAATCGGTCATGTTTGCGACTATGGAAATATGGACCTCAAATTAAAGATATTTGGAAGTAGACCACGAATCTGATATCAACATTCGGGACCAACTGCCTAGGGGACGTGGTCTCTTAGGGGACTACACCACCACTGTGGTACAAGGTATTATAGATTTGTGCATTTGTTTGCAACGCTAAGAAGGAGAGAGCTAGAGCCGTCGATAAGTATATGGAACGGCTTAGAATCACTTCCTGATTCGATTTAGCTATGTCCGTCTGTCTGTCTGTCCATGTATTTTTGCAATCAAGGTATAGGTCGCATTTGTTGTCCGATTTTCACAAAATTTCCAAAGACGAACGCAATTGATTTTGAAAAAAATCGGTCCTGATTTAGATATAGCTCCCATATATATCTTTCATCCGATGTGCTCTTTTCAAGCTGTAGAAGCCACAATTTCAGTCCGATTTCGTATAAAATTTGGCACGAGGTGTTTTTTTAACGACCGAAAATGTTTGCAAAATTTTATTGAAATCGGTGCAGCTTTAGATATAGCTTGCATATATATCTTTCATCCGATGTGCTCTTTTAAAGTTGTAGGAGCCACAATTTTTGTCCGATCTTTATAAAATTTGGAATTGGCCGTTTTATTCAACGTCCTCATATGTGTGCAAAGTCTCCTAAAAATCGATCCAGATTTAGATATAGCTCCCATATATATTTTTCATCCGATATGGCCTTTTTAGGCTGTAGAACCCACAATTTTTGTCCGATCTTTACAAAATTGGGCATGGGCCGTTTTATTCAACGTCCTCATATGTGTGCAAAGTTCCATTAAAATCGATCCAGATTAAGATATAGATGCCAAATATATTTTTCATCCGATATGGCCTTTTTAGGCTGTAGAAGCCAAAACTTCGGTCCAATCTTTACATAATTTTTCATGAGTTAGTTTAATTGACATTCCAATACGTGTGCAAATTTTCATTAAAATCGATTTAGATAAAACTCCCATATATATATTTTATGCGTTTCGACTTTTAAGGCTGTAGAAGCCACAATTTTCGTTCTATAAGGTTCTATTCGATATTCCAATGAGTATGCAAAATTAAAGTCTGACTAAATTTGGATATAAGTGCTATCTATATAAGTATAACGTATACTCGGTGGTGTAGGGTATTATATAGTCGGCTCCGCCCGACTTTTACCTTTCCTTACTGGTTTGGACTTAAGACCATACACGCCGACATATCGTTCTATATGGCAGCTTTATCCAAATATTGTCCGATTTGGCCGGTTCAAGAACTTAACATCAGCATGCATCAAAAAGACGCATCTTTGCCAAATTTCAGGTCAATATCTCATTTTTTGAAGACTGTAGAGTGATTACAACAGAAGGACGAAAAGATGGACAGACACACGGACATCGTTAAATCGATGATCGGAAATATATATACTTTGTAGGGTCGGAAATCTTTATTTCGATGTGAATGAATAGGGGGTATATTGGTTGTGGGTATAAAAATATTAACATTTTCATCGGTGATTACCCCCACAAATGTTGGTCATATATGTGAGGCCTACAGCAAGCAAAAACTCCTTTATGAAGAGGAGTAACTAACCAATGAGATACAAATTTAATCACACATTACCCATTGTTATGAGAGAAATTGGTATGGCGGCATGTGGATGTAATAGGTCACTTATATATTCCTTTACAACTTTCCTTGTATGAACTGTCATTCCATCAGGTAAAGTATTCTTAAACACACAAACTTCAAGGCATTTACAATTCAAATAAACAGCAAAATTAATAAAATATAGAAACTTTACTAAAAATTTTTCTGTTTTTGGTTGCTTTATTAAAATAAGACCCTTTTTCACAAGACACTGAACCCACCTTTTTCAATGATATTAAGAAAAAAAATACAAAAAAAACGAATATTCAATGTAAATGAAGTTCAATGCAAAATCACCACAAAAGTAACTCTAATTTTTGTATATAAATATATTTTGTATTTTATAATGGAAACACAATTCAATTATGCACAAAACTAAAACATTTAAGGCAGAGGCCAAAAACCTTTTGAATAAAAAATTTAAAGCAGTTAAATTGGAGGGAAATTTTGTGAACATTTGGCCAGCTGAAATATTGAACAAATGATTTGATATGGAAATGTTGTAGTTGTGGTTACTATACTTTTTGCCCCGAAAATCCATAAATTAAGCTATAAATGTGCAAAATATAACCATAAAAAATATTAAAAAATTAAACAAAAAAAAACCAATAACTCCACAATAAAAACACAAATCCCGAAATCCAACTCCATATTGACCATGGCTAACACTATATAAAAACAACACACACAAATCCTTAAAGTTTAAACTCAATGTCCATATTGAAAATGGCGTAACACTACAAAATATTTGAATGCATAAACTACAACAAATAGCCATTTGATATAACTTTTCCACATAAAACTAATTTATTTCTAATATTCTATGAAACACAAACAATCTTCCTTCTCTTTTTCAAGCTCTCCCTTTTCAAACCAAACTAAAACTGTGAAACAAAAGATTTATTTAAAGCATTTAATTATCAATTACCAAAAACCAAAACAAAATTAAAAAAATCCAAAAATCAAAACAAACCAAATAAAGATTGAAAAACAAAACCAAAACTAAAGCAAATAAATTGAATTAAATTGAATACCATCAAAATGGACATCAACTTATTCAAAGAACCCCCAAATCAAATGAAACCAATTAAATACCAAAATAAATTGAATTTAACTAATAAATACCAAAAAAAAATCGAATAAAAGGGGAAAAGTGAAAAATGGATTTAAGGAATCCAATCCAATCCTCCTCACTCACACTCAAAGAAAATGAACGATATCATAAGTTAAATGCAATTATTTTTCTAAATTTAAGTCTGGTATTAAATCGATATATACTCTCATGTATGTGTGAGTGCTACAATGCACAAACAAAAAACACACACACACACATACATATATACATTCATTTGTAACAATCTAAAACTGTGCTATATTTATTGATATTTATTGTATGTACCATATGATTATTATATTATTATTCTAATTATTAAAACGGAATTATTATATATATTATATTTTATTATAATAATAATGACTATTATTATTGAGATAAACCTAAAATTAAATGTCTATTTATATTTTCCATTAAATAAAAAAACAAAACAAAAATAAAAGTAAAAGTAAATCGAAAAAAACCAAAAGACCAATTTAAAACTACTAAAACATGAATAAATAAAAAAATACAAACAAAAAATAAATTGGTTTTTTATTCCTCCAAAAAAGCCTAAAAGGTAACGAAAGGTAAGCAACAAAAAAAAACAAACGAGTTGGTAATGCATTAACCCATGGATAGACAAAGGGGCAGAAAAATAACCAAAACAATTAAGGAAAGGTAAAAGTTGGACGAAGCCGACTATATAAAGCCCTACACCTGCTCTAGCCATATTCAAATATAGACCGATCAGAACCATAAACGTTACGGATTTCGAAAAGCCTAACATAAGTCACTGTGTCAAATTTCAGTGAAATCGGATTATAAATGTGGCTTTTATGGAGCCAAGACTATAAATCGAGAGAACGGTCTATATAGCAGCTATATCCAAATCTGAACCGTTGTGGGCCATATTGCAGAAAGATGTCGAAGGACCAAACACAACTCATTGCCCCAAATTTCGGCGACATCGGACAATAAATGCGCCTTTTATGGACCAGAACCTTAAATTGAGAGATCGGTCTATATGACAGCTATATCCAAATCTAGACCGATCTTGGCCATATTGCAGAAAGATGTCGAAGGACCAAACACAACTCATTGTCCCAAATTTCGGCGAAATCGGAAAATAAATGAGCCTTTTATAGCCCTACCTGTACCAAATTTTCGCAAAATCGGACAATAAATGAGCCATTTATGAGCCTAAGACCTTAAATCGAGAGATCGGTCTATATGGCAGTTATATCCAAATCTAAACCAAATTGAAACAGGAGGTCGAAGGGCTTAACACAACTCATTGTCCCAAATTTCAGCGAATTCGGACAATAAATGCGCCTTTTATGGGCCCAAAACCTTAAATTGAGAGATCGGTCTATATGGCAACTATATCCAAAACTGATCCGATCTGGGCCAAATTGCTTTAATCAAATATACTTTTTTTAACACTTTTTTTCTAAAGCAAGCTTAAAGTAACAGCTGATAACTGACAGAAGAAAGAATGCAATTACAGATTCACAAGCTGTGAAAAAATTTGTCAACGCCGACTATATGAAAAATACGCAATTACTTTTTGGGCAAACCAATAGAATGCATTGGGCGGTTGATGATCTACGTTACTAGTGGAGAGGTAGATTTAGAGCCCGCAAATAGGCTTAGAATGGACTCCAAAGACCCAACAGCTGCGGTAGTGGTAACAGGCGTTAGTATGTTATCTGCTACTGAGACCTCGACTGGTGGAGTGACTGCTCCATGCTTCACTAGCCGACAAACTACTGGTCAGCAGGGGCTTTTGACGCAGACACCTGTTTCGAGTCTTAAGGACCGAGCCACATGCCTATAATTGGCAAACCCATACACTTTTTAAGAGGTTGGAACCATAAAAGGCATACGCTCTCCGGTATATTGAAGGGCTTGGAGCAAATGATCCTAAAACTTTTACCGATAAGGAGCGAGGCTCTCCTAATTGGTCTCGGAGATTCGCTGCGTAGGCTATCCCAAATGTTATAGGTCTAGGTTCGGAAACGGCACCGCGGTCATCCAAAAGGGCGAACAATAATAATATGGGTCCAAGGACCTTTGCTAATGTCGTTAAGTACAACTTGGAAATGGTAGTTGTCGACAAGGGAGATGAACAGGGCTGCATACCTTGGACCAATTGGAGGGGGGTAGTCAATGGAGAGATTTTCCGATTTTGCTGAAATTTGGAAGAGTGAGTTGTATCAGATTGAGTATTTCCAGCATGGGACGGATCATATATGGATATAGCTGTCATATTGAGAGGTGTTTGAAGTTAAAGTCTTGAGCCGATAAAAGGCGCATTTTTTATCCGATATAACTGAAACTATGAACAGTAAGTCAGACCCCTCGACATCCATGCATAAAATTTTTCAAATTGTTAAAAATTTTATATGCTCGATCAAATTTCATGCACCATAGTCCAGCCCCTCGATTTACTGGGGCCCAAGGGCAAGTACAGATTTCGTGTAGAGAGGTGTTTTAAGTTAAGGTTTTGGGCCGATAAAAGGCGCATTTTTTATCCGATATTACTGAAACTATGAACAGTGTGTTAGACCCCTCGACATCCATGCAGAAAATTGTTCAGATCGACCCATATTTAGATATAGCTTCACATCAAAACCACTTCAAATTTGATATGCTCGATCAAATTTCATGCACCATAGTCCAACCCCTCGATTTACTGGGGCCCAAGGGCAAGTACAGATTTCGTGAAGTTTTCGTTCGGGTATAGCGTAGTTTTCGAGATATTCCATTTGCTTGCTGTGACTCTAGATGTTAAAATCGGGCGATATATATATATATGAGAGCTATACCTAAATCTGGATAGATTTCTAAGAAATTCATCAGTAATGACGAGAGTCAATAGGAAATCCTTCCTGCCAAATTTCGGGAGATCGGATTTATTGCATTTTATTGCACTATTACTGCAAATCGGACGAATATATAAAGGGTGATTTTTTTGAGGTTAGGATTTTCATGCATTAGTATTTGACAGATCACGGGGGATTTCAGACATGGTGTCAAAGAGAAAGATGCTCAGTATGCTTTGACATTTCATCATGAATAGACTTACTAACGAGCAACGCTTGCAAATCATTGAATTTTATTACCAAAATCAGTGTTCGGTTCGAAATGTGTTCAAATTTTGACAAATTTTGTTCAGCGATGAGGCTCATTTCTGGTTGAATGGCTACGTAAATAAGCAAAATTGCCGCATTTGGAGTGAAGAGCAACCAGAAGCCGTTCAAGAACTGCCCATGCATCCCGAAAAATGCACTGTTTGGTGTGGTTTGTACGCTGGTGGAATCATTGGACCGTATTTTTTCAAAGATGCTGTTGGACGCAACGTTACGGTGAATGAACACATTTCGAACCAAACACTGATTTTGGTAATAAAATTCAATGATTTGCAAGCGTTGGTCGTTAGTAAGTCTATTCATGATGAAATGTCAAATCATACTGAGCATCTTTCTCTTTGACACCATTTCTGAAATCCCACGTGATCTGTCAAATACTAATGCATGAAAATCCTAACCTCAAAAAAATCACCCTTTATATGGGAGCTATATCCAAATCTCAACCGATTTTTTCCAATTTCAATAGGCTACGTCTCTTAGCCGAAAAACGTGCATGTACTATATTTAAAGACGTTCGGATGAAAACTGCGACCTGTACTTTGTACACAAATTAACATGGACAGACGGACAGACAGACAGACGGACATAGCTAAATCGAACAGAAAGACGGACATAGCTAAATCGAACAGACTGACGGACATAGCTAAATCGAATCAGAAAGTGATTCTGAGTATACTTATCAATGGGTCTATCTCTCTTCCTTCTGGTGCAGGGTATGAACATCTCCCCAAAGTGTTGTCGACTGCAGCACACCTTTCGGACTCGGCTATAAAAAGGAGGTTTTTCAGATATAGCTTCATTCAGCTTAAACTTGACTCGGACAGCACTCATTAATATGTGAGAAGTTTCCCCTATTCCTTAGTGGAATGTTCATGGGCAAATTTGCATTGGCATTCCAAAGTAAGGACAAACCAAGGCCAATGGTGGAAATCGAACTCACAACTCCCTCTCTGATAGTCCGAGCACTCATGAGCAGAGAGGCAAGGACTGAAATATATGCCTATTGGGATGCGCTGTAGAAGGCCTTTGTATGGGAATAGGCCAAACTAACGGCAGATTACTATCGTACAGCTTGCAACTGGTTTTTTACCGACTCGAAACAAAATCCAGGGAATGAGGTGCTAATATCGTTTAAAAGTGAATGGATTCTGAAATTTTGATTGCATCCATGTACAGATTTCGCCTACATCGCAGCCTCTTTTCCCTGCTCTGTAATTCCACAAATGCCACATATACAACACCGATGTCAGGTTCGTTTACCATGGATGAAGCTCACTTATAGAAGGACAACTTTGGCTGTATCAAAATGCAAATTTTGCCCATGAATATTCCACTAAGGAACAGGGGCAAACTTCTCACATATCACATATAAAGCAGTCCGATTCAAGTTTAAGCTCAATAATAAGGGGCCTCCTTTCTAACATATCAATGAGTGCAGTCCAATTCAAGTTTAAGCTCAATGGTAAGGGGCCTCCTTTTTATAGCTGAATCCGAACGGCGTACCGCAGTGCGACACCTCTTTGGAGAGAACTTTTACATGGCATAGTACCGCACAAATGTTGCCAGGGGAAAACCACCGCTGAAATTTTTTTTCTGATGGTCTCGCCAAGATTCAAACCAAGGCGTTCAGCGTCATAGGCGGACATACTAACCTCGGTGGCCTCCATTTGGCTGTATCGCAATTTCATATTTATTTACTTGATATTTTAAAGCCACGCATGACAAAAAGGTATATATGAGATTATTATAAACAAGTCATTGCATATGAAAAGTAAGAAGTCAGCTTCATTGCTACACAAAAATAATTAAAAATGTGGCTTAAATTGATCCGAATCTATGAAATACATGAAAATAACTGTTCGTTTGTTATCTTTATTAGCAACATTTTCGTCCGTATCCTCCTCCAGATCCCCATCCACCATAGCTACCTCCATGACCACCTCCATAACCGCCGCCATAGCTTCCTCCATGACTTCCCCCATAGCCTCCTCCACCATAGCTTCCTCCATGACTTCCCCCATAGCCTCCACCACCATAACTGCCTCCTCCATAGCCGCCTCCTCCATAGCCGCCTCCTCCATAGCCACCTCCTCCATGGCCGCCTCCTCCATAGCCTCCTCCTCCATAGCCACCTCCTCCATAGCCACCTCTTCCATATCCTCCACCACCATACCCTCCAACTTTTCCATAAGTCCCTTCGGCAAACATCCTTGAGCTTGCAAAAATGCTCACCACAATGAGGAATAGCAATGACATCGATGGAAACTTCATGGCTATGATTTTTTTGTACTGTACTGCGATTGGTTTATAAAATCGTACTGATTAGAAAAAACCCAAGTGATTTTGATTTTATACTTGATGCCACATGACCTTCCAATTTACAAATTTGTTTATGTCATTTTGTAGTGGAATTCTCATGCTTTTCTAGGTCTAATAATTGAGGGGAAACATGCATTCTTTCCATTATTCATTTTAGCGGAGATTTATCAGTTTGGGAAATAACTAAAGCTGCACGAAAACAAGCTTTTGTAAAAAGTGAATCATCTCGTATTTGATATCAATTGTATATGAAATCATTTTTGTTAACCAATATTCAGGCATTATAAGCGACCGGACTGCTTTATTGTACACTTCCTACACCAATACAATAAAACCTTTCTGTATACACTTAGGCTTGGCAACATCAAAGGGGGCTTGGGTGTGAATCCCGTTTATGGTGTTCTTCGACACAAAAGGGGCTTTAATAATTTGAAGTCGGAATCCATACATGGCGCTCTGGTGGATATAAGCGTCCCTCCTCTTTAGGTGTATTGGGTTGATACGATGCTGAAAGTCCGGATTATCGACGCATTACTCTCGGAGCGCTCGATTAGGACTACTGACCATTGTTTGGTTTGGTGGAAAAAATTTGCAAAATGAGTTAAGGAAAAAATATGGAGCAAAAAAACTTAAACCCAAATAGGGGGTCTGGGCTTTGCATTTTGAAAACTCAGAGCAATTTTCCAATTTTTTGTTTTGTCTTTCAAATTTTACTTAAAACACATCTTCAAGATGTCATTTCTACAGATATTGTAGCAACTTTTTCAATAGAGACTAAACAACGAAAATACTCTTTTTGACCAAAAGATACAAAAAATAATTCTTTTTAACATTTTTTGACTTCTAAACAGTGTATCTTTTAATTATGAACACTTTTAGTGGCAAGCTCGTTGGAAAGTCGTTGTCACCAATCCAAATCATACATCAAAATGAAAATTGAACCACAAATGCCTGGGTAATCGCAAAATAGCAAGCCTATCTCGACCAAAATTAAAAAAAAAAAAAAAAACAAGTAGGAGCGTGCTAAGTTCGGCCGGGCCGAATCTTATATACCCGCCAACATTGATCGCATTTGTCGAGTTCTATGCGTGGTACCACTTTTTTGACAAACATAGAATATTGAATAAGAACTGTTATGCTATTGGAGCTATATCATGTTATAGTCCGAATCGGACCATAAATGAATGCTGAACATTGTAGAAGTCATTCAGTTCATTCGGAAAGAATTGCGCCTTGTAGGGGCTCAAGAAGCAAAATCGGGAGATAGGTTTACATGGGAGCTGTATCAAGCAATAATCGATTCAGACCATATCAGAAACGTATGTTGAAGGCCATGAGAGAAGCCGTTGTACAAAAGTTCAGCCAAATCGGATGAGAATTGCGCCCTCTAGAGGTTCAAGAAGTCAAGATCCCAGATCGGTTAATATGGCAGCCATATCAAGTTCTATACCGTTTTACGCCATACTTAGCACAGTTATTGGAAGTCATAACAAAACACCTCATGCAAAATTTCAGCCAAAACCGATGAGAACTGCCTGCCCTATTGGCTCAAGAAGTCAAGTTTTAAGATCGGTTTATCTGACAGCTATACCAGATTATGAACCGATTTGAATCATACTTAGCACAGTTGTTGAAAGTGATACTTAAACACTACGAGTAAAATTTTAGTTAAATCGGACGAGAATTGCGCCCCCTAGAGGCTCAAGAAGTCAAGACCCAAGATCGGTCATTATATCAGCTATATCAAAACATGGACCGATTAAAACCATACTTAGAGTAGTTGTTGCAAGTGCTACCAAAGCACTACGTGCAAAATTTCAGTTAAATTGGACGAGAATTGCGCCCTCTAGAGGCTCAAGAAGTATATGGCAGCTATATCAGGTTATGAACCGATTTAAAGATATCAAAACACTATGTGCAAAATTTCAGTCAAATCAGATAAGAATTCCGCCTTCCAAAAGTTCAATAAGTCAAGACCTAAGATCAGTTTATATGGCAGCTATATAAGGTTATGGACGGATTTGAATCATATTTAACACAGTTATTGGAAGTCATAACAAAACATCTCATGCAAAATTTCAGCCAAATCGGATGAAAATTGCGCTCTCTAGAGGCTCAAGATGTCAAGACCCAAGATCGGTTTATATGGCAGCTATATCAGGGTTGGAACAAATGTTGGAAGTGATATCAAAACACATCGTGAAAAATTTCAGTCAAATCGGAGGAGAATTGCGCCCTCTAGAGGCTCAAGATGTCAAGGACCAAGATCGGTTTATATGGCAGCTATATCAAAACATGGACCGATTTGGCCCATTTACAATCCCAACTGATCTACACCAATAAGAAGTATTTGTGCAAAATTTCAAGCGGCTAGCTCTACTCCTTCAAAAGTTAGCGTGCTTTCGACAGACAGACGGACGGACGGACATGGCTAGATCGACTTAAAATGACCTGACGATCAAGAATATATATACTTTATGAGGTCTTAGGCGCATATTTCGAGGTGTTACAAACAGAATGACGAAATTAGTTTACCCCCATTCTATGGTGGAGGGTATAAAAATTAACTCGAAAATACCCTAGACCAGAATAGATGTTGCAGACATCAAGCCAAATTTTTGTGCACTATCCAGCAAAAAAATAATTTTGAAAATCGGACCACAAATTAAGATTGGGCAGCCCAAAAAAATTTTGGAAATGCCGAGGTGATCAATTTTAGTTGCCTGCCAAGAGGCGTCCGAACCACCTAAGGTCTTAAAATTGCATATGATCTCGTGAATTCCTCAGCTCTAACCATTAAAAATTGCAAACACATTTTTTTGATCTGATCCAGGAGCAGGGTGATCTGGATGGCTGGTTGGTGCATATCAAGCTACGGCAATAGTAAGCCCTTCTCTATGCAAGCTTTTTGGTAGAGTCGACGTCTTCTACAATGATCACTCGAATGAGGCGTGGGGTGTTGCTATAGGTTGTAGCATGGCAAGGGCCCTGGCACCGAGTATTTCGGGGAACTGAGGAAGCATGACCTTAGACTGCTGATGGAAGTCTGTAAAGTGGTTATATCTACGGCTGAGGTAGAGCAGACTTCATCCTGGGATTACCTTTAAGGATGCACAAAATTTAAAGAATAAACCATTTATAAATCCCTTTGAAAATATATGGGTATATATTTAAACCACATTTCGTTATAATCCGGTGAAAAGTACATTATGTAGGCACCCATAGCAGCTGTATTCAAATATAGACCAATCTGAACCATTTAGAACACAGATATCGCAAAAGACTAGCATAAGTCACTATCCAAATTTCAGCGAAATCAGACAATAAATGCGTCCTTTATGACCCCAAAACCTTAGATCGAGATATTGGTCTATATGTCAGTTATATCCAAATCTGGACCGATCTGAGCCAAATTGAAGAAGATTGTCGAAGGGCCTAGCACAACTTACTGTTCAAAATTTCGGCGACATCGGACAATAAATGCGCCTTTTATGGACTGGACCTTAAATCGAGAGATGGGTCTACGTGGCAGCTATATCCAAATCTGAACCGATCTGTGCCATATTGCAGAAGTACATCGAGAGGCTTAACTTAACTTACTGTCCCGAATTTCAGCAACATCGAACAATAAATGCGCCTTTTAAGGGCCCAAAACCTAAAATCGAGAGATCGGTCTATATGGCAGATATATTCTAATCTGGACCGATCTGGGCCAAATTGAAGAAAGGTAGCGAAGGGCCTAACAAAACTCATTGTCCCAAATCGCAGCAAAATCGGATAATAAATGTGGCTTTTATAGGCCTAAGACCCTAAATCGGCGGTTCGGTCTATATGAGGGCTATATCAAGATATGGTCCGATATAGCCCATCTTCGAACTTAACCTGCTTATGAACAAAAAAAGAATCTGTGCAAAGTTTCAGCTCAATATCTCTATTTTTTAAGACTGTAGAGTGATTTCAACAGACAGACGGACGGACAGGGGTAGATCGTCTTAGATTTTTACGCTGTCTGAGATTTATCTATAGGGTCGGAAATGGATATATCGATGTGTTGCAAACGGAATGACAAAATTAATATATCCCCATCCTTCGGTGGTGGGTATGACAAGGAGAACTCTATCTACTTTTAGTGAAACCTGACAATCTTTAAAATAAAAGTTTTTTTCTATCATGTGGCATATGACTGGGCTAGACCCAGAGGTCTCTATGTTAACCCAGAGAAGACTGTAATATGCCTGTTCACGTGAAAGACGAAGGTGGGCCAATTTGACGCACCACATTTCCTCAATTAGACGACTTCGATATCTGACAAGGTCAAATACTTAGGCGTGATCTTGGACCGGAAACTGAATTGGAAGTGTCACATTCAGGAGCATACTGAGAAGGCTCACAGATGTTGGGCACTATGTAGATGGGCCGTCTCGAAATAGGGCCTGAATCCTAGGATAGTCCACTCGCTCTACAGGAGAGTGATAAGACCAATACTTACTTACGCCTCAATAGTTTGGTGGACTGCTATGGAGAAAAAGTGAAACATAAGAACCATACAACAGGTTCAGAGAACATGTTGTCTTGGCATAGGCGGAGCCATGAGGCCACGCCCACTAGAACACTAGAGACTATTCTAGATATCCGACTCATTGACATACAAATCAAGTGTGAGGCAGCCCCTTCGGCTATGCGACTTAAAGCGATGTGAGAAAGGATTGAGGATGGGAGCAGCTCATACCATCGCGGTATAATCTAGGCGACGATAGGAAACCTGGAAGGAAGGGAAGAGGTTTCCGATCGGATACCTGAGATGAACCTTAAAGTCGAGTGCGAGGCCCTGCTGCCATCGACACAGTCTTGGATTGACGGACCCTAGTATTGCCATCTGGAAGATCATGTTACACGGATGGATTAAAGCTAGAGGACAGATTGGGCCTGGGGGTTTGCATTGAGAACCCAGGGACTGAGATCTGTTTTAGACTGCCTGACCATAATATAGCCCTGCAGGCGGAGATTCGGACGATCACGGAATGCATGAAGTGGTGTGGTACTAACGCGAGGACGTCGAGTGTGAACATCTTTACCGACAGTAAAATTCCCATAAGGGCAATAACAACCAGGACGGTAAGGTCACGAACAGTCTTGCAGTGTGAGAAGGAGATTAACGCCTTCTCTGAGGATGGCAAAATCCGCATCGTTTGGTTGTTGGGCCATAACGCAGTAAGGGGAAATGAAAGGGCAGACGATTTGGTGGTGAAGGCCAGAGGATTGCCGTCGAAAAACTTAGTTAACCCGAAGCCTTTCGGGTAGACGCAGTCCGAGTTAAGGGAGTGGCCAACAAATGCACATGCAACATTGTGGAACTGCGAAACGGTCGGTAGGACGGCGAAAATCCTCTGGGGGGATCCAGATCGTGAGAAGACTAGGTTATTACTGAAAGGAAGCAAGAAGGAGGTCAGTATAGCTTTTGGTATCATAACGAGACACATAGGACTACGAGCTCACTTATGTAAAATCGGTGCGGCAAGTGATAGCATGTGTAGGGCATGCGGAGGAGATGATGAGACGTTGGAGCATTTCCTTTGTCATTGCCCGGCTTTCGCGTCCAACAGATACCGGTACTTAGGTGGGGACACAATATCAGACATGAACCAACTTAGGGGAGTGGTATTGAACACAATTAGAGATTTTGTAAATACCACGGACTTTCTAACTCAAAATTTCCTTTTTAGAGGTTACTTTTTTTGTAGTTAGAGCGCACAACAAGGCGATTACTGGCTTAGGTGAATGTTCATAGTGGCATGGGGCGGATTAATATCTGCACCCTCTTTTCAACCCGATCTATCCTTACTATCAAGTAAAAAATCTTTAAACAAATTAATTTTTCCGTAATAAGTTTGAAATCACCCACCTTTAAATTAAATTTACATTTATTTACAATTGGCGTATACGCAACTTATTGCAAAAGTTCCACCTAGTGTTTGTACTCTCCACCATAGGATGAGGGTATACTAATTTCATCATTCTGTTTGTAACACCTCGAAAAATGCGTCTAAGACCCCATAAAGCATATATATTCTCGATCGTATCATTTTAAGTCAATCTTGCCATGTCCGTATGTCTGTCTGTCCGTCCGTCCGTCCGTCTGTCTGTCGAAAGCATGCTAACTTTCGAAGGAGTAAAGCTAGCCGCTTGATATTTTGCACAAATACTTTTTATTAGGTTAGGTCGGTTGGGATTATAAATGGGCCAAATCGGTCCATGTTTTGGTATAGCTGCCGTATAAACCGATCTTGGATCTTGACTTCTTGAGCCTCTAGAGGGCGCAATTCTCATCCGATTTGACTGAAATTTTGCATGGGATATTTTGTTATGACTTCCAATAACTGTGCTAAGTATGATTCAACTCGGTTTAAAACCTGATATAGCCGTCATATAAACCGATCTGGGATCTTGACTTATTGAGCTTTTAGGGGGCGCAATTTTCATCCGAATTGGCTGAGATTTTTGCACATAGTGTTTTGGTATCACTTCCAACAACTGTGTTAGGTATGATACAATTCGGTTCATAATCTGGTATAGCTGTAATATAAACCGATCTTGGATATTGACTTCTTGAGCCCCTAGGGGGCGCAATTCTCATCCGATTTGGCCGAAATTTTGCATGAGATATTTTGTTATGACTTCCAATAACTGTGCCAAGTATGATTCAACTCGGTTTAAAACCTGATATAGCCGTCATATAAACCGATCTGGGATCTTGACTTCTTAAGCCTCTAGAGGGCGCAATTCTCATCCGATTTGGCTGAAATTTTGTACAACGGCTTCTCTCATGACATGACTTCAACATACGTGTCTTATATGGTCTGAATCGATCAATAGCTTGATACAGCTCCCATATAAATCTCCCGATTTTGCTTCTTGAGCCCCTACAAGGCGCAATTCTTATCCGAATGCACTGAAATATTTCATAATGACTTCTACAATGTTCATCATTCATTTATGGTCCGAATCGTATTATAACTTGATATAGCTCCAATAGGATAACAGTTCTTATTCAATATTCTATGTTTCCCTAAAAAGAGATACCGCGCATATAACTCGACAAATGCAATCCATGGTGGAGGGTATATAAGATTCGGCCCAGCCGAACTTAGCACGCTCTTTCTTGTTAAAAATACATATTTATTAATTTTTAAAATAGTAGGAGGCTTTTCCTTTTATGTCAATGTTTTGGTATTGCACCTATATAATTTTTAAGTTGATTTAAAAGATCTCGAATAGAATCTATTTAGCAATACAAAAACCTGACAACTTCTTAAGCTAAGAGTTGATGTTAAAAAAAATTGCGCAACACATGGCTAATAATCGCCAATATAAAGAAGAATCATTTCAACATAAGAAAGCTGATAAAACCAGTATTCGAGTTGGTACCCAATTTCAAGCAATTTGCCCTGAAGCAAACAAAAATTTCGAAACTTATGCTCCTCTTGATGTGTTGGTATGGTCACCACCTTCAAACAACTCCATTAAAGAAAAGGAGATTCATAATTTTATTTCAATGGCAAAAATACAGCATGGATTTAATGAGGAACAAGCATTGGGAATTTTGTTATACTACAACCACAACTTGAAGCAAGCACAACAGCAAATGCAACTCCTTCAAAGGACCAACAATGAATGGTCAATTGAAGACAAAATTCTATTTCGACAAGGCTTGAAAATGTATGGCAAAAGATTTAATCGAATTCAAAAACGGCTTTTGCCAAATAAATCTACAACAAGCCTAGTGGAATATTACTACTCAATTAAGAAGCCAACTCAGAATGAATGTAAAGTAATTACCAAAGAGAAGAAAGAGTCAAATGTTTATTGTTCCAGCATATACAAAAATGTAGACTGATGTGGTCTTCTTAAATCTTTTCTTGAAAATAAAACAATTTTCGGTGAAAAATAATTTTAGTTTTAGTCTAAAAAATAATTGTAATGATACTCCTTATCCATTAACAAACATGTTTGATACTTTTTTAAATATACATCACATATTTTTTTAATTTTTATTTAAATATTTCCTCTTTATTATCAGCCGTGTCCTTTTCCTCCACCACGACCTCCTCCGCCATATCCTCCACCATATCCTCCCCCATATCCACCTGCAAGTCTGCCGCCGCCATACTTCACTCCATCCACCCCAATTTCGCGATATGTCGTCCCCTCCACAAACATTTTGGGACCAGCTATGATAGTCACCGCAACCAGAATTGTTATGGCCCACAAAGAAAACTTCATAGCCTGAAGTTTCCAACTATTCTATAACTTTGGGTTAATCAAATACAACTGAATTAGCGTATGCCAAATTTAGCATTTTATACGACATCTGTCAAAAGCTTTTTAATATAATATTTTAAAAATAAGTTATTAAGTGGCAATTTGATATTATCATAATTTAATTTTATAATAACTGTGGGAAGACATGCATAGCTTCTTGTGTGTTACACGAAAGCTGTAGTTTAAAATAAATCAAAACATCAGTTTGCCATTTTTAATTGCCTACCGAATTAAATTCGAGTATGGAAACCACATTTTAATAAAAGGTTGCCGATATTCTAACCATATGCAACATTCTATTTGGCTGGTTACACCTTGAACAAGTAGAAGCGTGCTAAATTCGACCGGGCAGAATCTTATATACCCTCCACCATGGATCGCATTTGTCGAGATCTTTTTCCGGCATCTCTTCTTTGGCAAAAAAAGGATACAAAAAAAGATTTGCTCTGCTATTAGAGCGATATCAAGATATGGTCCGGTTCGGACCACAATTAAATTATACAATATGTTGGAGACCTGTGTAAAATGTCACCCAATTCGTATAAGAATTGCGGCCTTTGAGGGCTCAAGAAGTAAAATAGAGAGATCGATTTATACGGGAGCTGACCATAATAAACACGTATGTTGATGGTCATGGGAGGATCCGTCGAACAAAATTTCACCAAATCCGATAATAATTTGATGATTAGGTTATGAACCGATTTGAACTTTATATGGCACAGTTGTTGAAAGTCATAATAAAATACGTCATGCGAAATTTCAGCCAAATCGGATGAGAATTGCGCGCTCTATTGGCTCAAGAAGTCAAGATCCAAGATCGGTTTATATGACAGCTATACCAGATTATGAACCAATTTGGACCATACTTCGCACAAATGTTAGAAGTGATACCGAAACACCACGTGCAAAATTTCAGTCAAATTGAATGAGAATTGCGCCCTCTAGAGGCTCAAGAAGTCAAGATCCAAGATCGATTTATATTGAGGCTATATCAGGTTATGCACCGATTTGGATCATACTTCGCACAAATGTTGGAAGTGATACCGAAACACCACTTGCAAAATTTCAGTCATATTGGATGAGAATTGAGCCCTCCAGAGGCTCAAGAAGTCAAGATCCCAGATCGGTTTATATGGCAGCTATATCAGGGTATGGAACGATTTGAACCATACTTCGCACAAATGTTTGAAGTGATTTTGAAACACGTCGTGCAAAATTTCAGTCAAATCGGAGGAGAATTGCGCCCTCTAGAGGCTCAAGAAGTCAAAACCCAAGATCGGTTTATATGGCAGCTATATCAAAACATGGACAGATTTGGGCCATTTACAATCCCTGCCGACCTACCCCTATAAGAAATATTTGTGCAAAATTTCAAGCGGCTAGCTCTACTCCTTCAAAAGTTGGCGTGCTTTCGACAGACAGACGGACGGACGGACATGACTAGTTCGACTTAAAATGTCGCGACGATCAAGAATATACTTACTTTATGAGGTCTTAGACGCATATTTTGAGGTGTTACAAACAGAATGACAAAATAAGTATACCCCCATCCTATGGTGGAATGATTAAAAAGTTATTCGTAATGGAGTTCAAGCGTAATATTGTAAATGCATTATATTTGGATGGAAAATCACAACCGGCTATTGTTGGCAATCTCAAGCACCTTAAAGTGAACAAAATGTTGGTGTATTGCTCCATAAATCGTAAAAAAGATACTGATAGCGTTGCCAAATACCTAAAATGATTCGGCGAGTGAAGGCGTGAATTCAACGTAAACCACGACGTTATCACAACAGGGTTGAAAAAGTCAGTACTATAGTACTATTTTCGGTAATTCTTCGAGCCATGAAGTACCGTAGTACCCCACCGAACGATTTAGTACATTTTAAAGAACAATATCAAGGTTAAGTAAGAAGTGGTTCGAACCGGACCATATCTTGATATCGCTCTAATAGCAGAGAAAATCTTTTCTTTTATCCTTTTTTGCCTAAGAAGAGATGCCGGGAAAAGAACTCCACAAATGCGATCCATGGTGGAGGGTATATAAGATTCGGCCCAGCCGAACTTAGCACGCTTTTACATGTTTTTGTTCGATTCTCTCCCATTGTGGAACGTATATCTAATACGATTTTGTTCTCTGAGGAGAAAATTTTCCAATTGAGCAATTCGTAAACTCTCAAACCGATCGAATTTACTTAAGTAATTTTCCATCTCAAGTGATGATATGGGCAGCTGTGTCCGCCGATGGGCGCTCTCCAATCGTTTTCATCGATCTTGGCCTGTAATTAAATGTGACTTATTATCGGAAATACCTTTTGGAAGGTGATTGAATGGAATGAAGTTTTCTATTGGGGTAACTTTAGAGAGCAACGTAGAAATCATGCCAGTATGAATGCACGACAAAAGTGCAAGGCATAAGTCTTGCGGTGCTGACTTTATAATACCCTACACCTTCCCTATAAGTGCTAAGTGGGTGCTATTTCTAATTCTGAACGTCACATGCAAAAGTTTAGCCAAATCGTACCAAAATTGCTGCTTGTAAGGGCTCAAGAAGTCAAATCGTGAAATCGGTTTATATGGGAGCTATATCTAAATGTGAACCGATATGGCCCATTTGGCGATATGGTAATACCCAACGACAAACGTCAACCTTTAGTATCTATGCAAAATTTCAAGCCGCTAGCTTTACGCGTTAGTCCGCTATCGTAATTTCGACAAACGGACGGACGGACGAACATGGCTAGATAGACTCAGAACGTCGAGACGGTTATGGGTTCTTAGACGAATATTTTGAGGTGTTACAAACGGAATGTCTAGATTAGTATACCCCCATCCCATGGTGGTGGATCACTATATATTGGGTTGCCCAAAAAGTAATTGCGGATTTTTTAAAAGAAAGTAAATGCATTTTTTATAAAACTTAGAATGAACTTTAATGAAATATACTTTTTTTAAACTTTTTTCTAAAGCAAGCTAAAAGTAACAGCTAATAACTGACAGAAGAAAGAATGCAATTACAGAGTCACAAGCTGTGAAAAAATTTGTCAACGCAGACTATATGAAAAATCCGGAATTACTTTTTGGGCAACCCAATAATTCACTTGAAATTTTGCACAAATAATTCTTATTGGTGTTGAACGGTTGGGATTATAAATGGATCAACCCATTCTAGAGGGCGCAATTATTATCCCATTTGTTTGAAAATGTTCACGTGCTATTTTGTTTTGATGTCTAATAGCCATGACAAATAAGTAGCATAATTTGATATGGCGGCTATAAAACCGATGTCGTTTTATAGCAGCCATAACTTAATTAACACGACCCATAGTGGGGGATGAAAATCTTGGCCCATCCCAACTTACTAGTTAGTAGTTCAATTTTCCTATTTAGGTATCAAAATATCTTCTGTATGTACCTGCGGAATGGAGGGACTTCCGCAGGTACATACAATATGCCAATACAAGGAGTATATCTCCTACTGGTGATACATTATCATATCCTGACAATTCCAACGAGTCGAAACTTTTAAACGGAAGAATTCTTTCGGTGCAACGTTGTTCGTTGTAGAGTTTCTTGGCAAATGTGTTTACCAAAAAGTAGTTCCAGTACAAGGGTTGCCTTTTATATTTCGGGATTGGATTGGACAACCCTTTTGTTGCAATCTGCCAACTAACAGCTCAATCATAAACCTTGACATTTTTAAGGTCACACTTTCTCAGAACGTTTTGACATACGAGCGCTATTTGTGTTGTTTACAGTAACTTAAAAAATTCATCTCACCCTAAAAATGGAATTAAATCGTGAACATTTTCCTGCGATTCTTTTTTACAACTCCCGGCGGGGATTAACTCAACAAAAGTCCATCGATGAACTTAATTTAATTTTTGGCTATGAAGCTCCATCTAGGACCAATGTTTATCGATGGTAAGGTGAATCCAACCGAGGATGTAGTTCACTCCCAGACGAATTTCGTGAAGGTCATACAAAATCAGTTGTTGTTCCAAAAACCATTGATGCAGTGCGCCAACTGACTGACTCAATCTCACCTATCGTGAGATTGAGACAATCTTAGGTATTAGTGGGACCAGACAACCAAAAAAGACTCGTGTCGATTGGTCGAAAAAAAATGCTCCAAAAAGCCGATCGCTGTGCTTCGCAATACGTCTATGACATCGTGACAGGTGATGAATAGCGAATTTAAGCGTATGAGCTCGAAGTAAACAGCGGTCGACAGTATGATGTTTCAAGATGAGCCAAATCCAACAAAAGTTGCTCACGGATGCTTTCAAAATTCATGTTTTGGGGATAACTCAATCAGAGTGGCAAAAAAGCTTTGACAATTGGTTCAAACGCAAGCAAAGGAGTGTATAAATCTTAATGGGGAATATTTTGAAAAGCAATAAAGCGATTTTTGATGATTATTATTTGTCCCAAAATATAAAAGGCAGCCCTCGTATAAATTCTCTAGACATTGTTCATACGTTGTCTGTCCTCCGAATGTACCCCACTGTAATAGTCGTGGAGACTATGATCTTTTATGGCCTAGGACTTGGATCTGTTTTCTATAGAGCTGCATGATTCCCTTCAGGATTTGTATGACATGGTACAAAAAAATTTTAAATATATAATTTATTTTAAAACTATTTTATTTTATAATAATGTAAAAAAAATTTAAACTTTTGCATTAAAAATTATTTTTTAAATCATTAATTCCTTAAGCAAAAAAAATGTATCCTTCTATTTTTATTATCCATGCTTTTTGCCGCCACCTCCATGTTTACCGCCAGATTTTCCACCTCCACCACCTTTTTTCTTAGATCCTTCTGCCAACATGCGGGGTCCAGCCAAAACCGACATGACCATCAGAAATATTAACATTAATATGCAATACTTCATTGTCGATGCTACAGGTAATTAACAAGATAAAGTATAAAATTCTACTAAAATTCCGCAAACAATGCAAATGTTTTTATATTAAAAAAAGATGCTGTTTAGTTACTACCCTTCATCGCATATCAAAGATAAAGAGAAAAAAATTGCATATGGGAGAAAATTGCAATTATTAGACACTTTAAATAAAATTAATGAGGGCTCAATTGATTTTGGCTAATTATCGACATTAAGCAGAAAAGTGTAATACCTTAAATCAAATCACAGTTTAGGGTTACAGTTTAGCCACTATCTAGGGTTGCCCAAAAAGTAATTGCGGATTTTTCATATAGTCGGCGATGACAAATTTTTTCACAGCTTGTGACTCTGTAATTGCATTCTTTCTTCTGTCAGTTATCAGCTGTTACTTTTAGCTTGCTTTAGAAAAAAAGTTTAAAAAAGTATATTTGATTAAAGTTCATTCTAAGTTTTATTAAAAATGATTTTACTTTCTTTTAAAAAATCCGCAATTACTTTTTGGGCAACCCAATAATTGACCCCACCATGCATTACGTTTAAAGTTCGTTCTGTGCCTTAAGAGTTTATAGGGGCAAAGTACTTGTGTGTTGATGAAGAAAGAAAACAGACCAAGGATATTTTTAAGAGCGCCTAGAGAGAGAATATGACCGCTGCCCCGCCCATGATATTAAAATCGTTCTGGGAGATTTTAATGCGAAGATAGGGAAGGAAGACATCTTTGGTCCAACAGTCGGAAAGTTTAGCCTCCACGAGATAACGTCAAGTAAAGGGTTAAGGCTGATAGATTTCGCTGCGGCAAAAAACATGGTAGGTAGTAGCACCAGATTTCAACATAAAAATATTCACAAAGCCATATGGCTGTCACCCGATCAAAACACGAGAAACCAAGTTGATCACATTGTAATAGATGGAAGGCATTCATCCAGTGTGTTAGCTGTACGATCGATCCGTGGAGCGAATATAGATTCGGATTATTACCTTGTGGCAGCAAAGGTTCGCACCCGTTTGAACATGGCGAGGAAAGTACTATCTGGCACTGCACGGAAGCTGGACATTGAAAAGCTGACCCAACTGCTTGATGAAAGCACTCCTTGTTCCGATGACGCAGTGGCAAACTCCATGGAAAATGCCGAGAAATCCGTACTTGTGTACCGGAAGCCTCCTCCAAGAAACCCATGGTACGACCAAGAGTGTCGAGATGCTGCTGCCAAGCCAAGAATGCGGCATATGGAGCAACCCAGCAATCAGTAGCACCGCGCCAGATGAAGGAGAGGTATCGGGAGAAAAGGAGAAAGGAGAAACGTCTATTCCGCAGAAAGAACAAGTAAAAGCGTGCTAAGTTCGGCCGGGCCGAATCTTATATACCCTCCACCATGGATCGCATTTGTCGAGTTTTTTTTCCCGGGATCTCTTTTTAGGCAAAACGGGATATAAGAAAAGATTTGCTCTGCTATTAGAGCGATATCAAGATATGGTCCGGTTTGGACCACAATAAAATTATATGTTGGAGACCTGTGTAAAATGTCAGCCAATTCGAATAAGAATTGCGCCCTTTGGGGGCTCAAGAAGTAAAATAGAGAGATCGATTTATATGGGAGCTGTATCGGGCTATAGACCGATTCAGACCATAATAAACACGTACGTTGATGGTCATGAGAGACTCCGTCGTACAAAATTTCAGGCAAATCGGATAATAATTGCGACCTCTAGAGGCTCAAGAAGTCAAGATCCCAGATCGGTTTATATGATAGCTATATCAGGTTATGAACCGATTTGAACCATACTTGGCACAGTTGTTGGATATCATAACAAAACATGTCGTGCCAAAATTCATTCAAATCGTATAATAATTGCGACCTCTAGAGGCTTAAGAAGTCAAGACCCAAGATAGGTTTATATGACAGCTATATCAGGTTATAGACCGATTTGAACCATTCTTGGCACAGTTGTTGGATATTATAACAAAACACGTCGTGCCGAAATTCATTCAAATCGGATAAGAATTGCGACCTCTAGAGGCTCAAGAAGTCAAGACCTAAGATCGGTTTATATGACAGCTATATCAGGTTATAGACCGATTTGAACCATTCTTGGCACAGTTGTTGGATATTATAACAAAACACGTCGTGCAAAATTTCATTCCAATCGGATAAGAATTACACACTCTAGAGGCTCAAGAAGTCAAGACCCAAGATCGGTTTATATGGCAGCTATATCAGGTTATAGACCGATTTGAACCATACTTGGCACAGTTGTTGGATATCATAACAAAACACGTCGTGCCAATATTCATTCAAATCGGTTAAGAATTGCGCCCTCTAGAGGCTCAAGAAGTCAAGACCCAAGATCGGTTTATATGACAGCTATATCAAAATATGGACCGATATGGCCCATTTACAATACCAACCGACCTACACTAATAAGAAGTATTTGTGCAAAATTTCAAGCTTTACTCCTTCGGAAGTTAGCGTGCTTTCGACTGACAGACGGACGGACGGACGGACGGACAGGCGGACGGACGGACAGGCGGACGGACGGACAGGCGGACGGACGGACAGACGGACGGACATGGCTAGATCAACATAAAATGTCACTACGATCATGAATATATATACTTTATGGGGTCTCAGACGAATATTTCGAGTAGTTACAAACAGAATGACGAAATTAGTATACCCCCCATCTTATGGTGGAGGGTATAAAAAGGAAATGGAAAGACGTGAGTGTGAGCGAATTGAGATGTATAGGAGTCACAATGAAGTCCGGAAATTCTACCAAAGAATTAAACATCAAACCAATGGCTTTGGTTCTGGCACATCCTCCTGCAGAGACAAAGAAGGAAATGTGGTAACTGACACAGATAACACGCTGACGATATGGAAAGAAAATTTTACCCAACTGCTAGTGTCCGACGTTGGCGGCGAAGAGGATACCACAGAACCAATCCCTGATGATGGTATAGAATGTTTACCTCCTAGTTAGAATGAGGTCCAAGTAGCAGTGACCTGACTAAAGAACAACAAGGCAGCAGGAGCCGACGGGTTACCAGCTGAACTATTTAAGACCGGAGGCGACACGCTGATAAGGCGTATGCATCATCTTATCTGCGCAATCTGGCTAGAAGAACGCATACACGATAATTGAAACCTCAGCATACTAAGTCCCTTACACAAGAAAGGAGAGAAGACGGAATGTGCCAACTACAGAGGAATAAGTCTCCTCCCCATCGCATACAATATACTCTCAAGCGCACTGTGTGAAAGATTAAAACCTAAAGTTAATGAGATAATTGGGCCCTATGAATACGGCTTTAGACCTGGTAAATCCACCCTGGACCAGATATTCACACTGCGCCAAATCCTGGAAAAGACCAGAGAAGGACAAATCAACACCTACCGTCTCTTTGTTGACTATAAAGCCGCATTCGATACTCCTTTACGATCAAAGGTATTTCAAGCCATGCCTGAGTTTGGTATCCCTGCAAAATTAATAAGACTCTGCAGGATGACACTTGCTGAAACGCGTTCCTCAGTAAGAATAGGAAAGAATCTCTCCGAACCGTTTAATACCAAACGAGGTTTCAGACAAGGAGACAGCCTATCGTGTGATCTCTTTAATATTCTGCTGGAGAATATTATACGAGATGCTAATGTGAATAGATTTGGCACGCTAATCACAAGAGAACACATGCTACTCGCCTATGCCGACGACATCGATATCATAGGTCGGACACCGGTAGTAGTAACTGCAGCCTTTGAAAGAATCGAAAGAGAGTCAGTGAAAATGGATCTGGCAGTAAATGGAGAGAAGACGTAATGGTTGGTTTCAACTCCCAAAAAGCCTTGCACTACCGAGCAGTTAAAGAAAATGGAGAATGATGGGAACCAAAACTATGAGACAGTCAGTAACTTTATCTACCTCGGCACCGCCGTAACCGAAACGAATAACACCAGTTTTGAGATTAAGCGAAGAATAATACTGGCAAACAGATGCTACTTTGGACTAAGTAAGCAGTTTAGAAACAAGGCCACCTCTCGACAGACAAAGATTACACTACACAAGACACTGATACTACCCGTGCTGTTATATGGTTCTGAAGCATGGGTACTTGCGAAAGCAGATGAGGCAGTGCTTGGAGTATTTGAGAGAAAGATTCTTCCTAAAATTTATGGACTAGTTTGCGTTAATGGAGAATATAGGCGACGTATGAACCACGAGCTGTATGACAACGATAGCATAGTTACACGCATTAAAGTACAACGGCTGCGTTGGCTAGGTCATGTTGTCAGAATGGATGAAGAAGCTCCAGCAAAGAAGTCTTTTGAAGGAAAACACGGTGGTGCATGCAAACCGGGAAGACCAAAAGTCCGATGGAAAGATAAAGTTGTGGGAGACACCTCGAAACTTGGTGTCAGTAGTTTTAGAATGAGCGCAGAAGATCGAGGCGCTTGAAACGCTATTCTACGTTCGGCTAGTGAAACAAATATTCTGTCATAGCCAATTAAGGTAATGTAAAGTAAAGTAAAGTGCACCTTTTAAGCCATTGGCCTAAAAAATACATATATTCATTTCACATGTTTTCAGCATGTAAATTTTTTATATGATGTTTGGCAGTCGTTTACGTGAAAAGCCGAATATAGCACCAGCGCCTAGACAGAAAAACAAGGAATACTATCCGAGCACCGCGGCCACAAACCGAAGCGCCGGTTTCTAGCTGATTGACCCCGCCATGCTTTACATTTAAAGTTCGCTGTGCTCAAAGAGTTTATAGGCGCAATCCTTTTTTCATATTAGAAAAATTTCCGGCCAAAGTCCCAAAAAAATCATTGTTTCCAAAAAATTTTTATTAAGTTTTTTTTCTCCAACACAAAATATCATTTCATTGTTTAACTTCAAAATTTTTTTTTATATTCCAAGATCAGATTAACCATGTTTTTTGCCTCCACCTTTTCGGCTGCTACCACCACCACCACATCCTGTTTTGAATGTTGCCTCTGCTAACATCCTCGGTCCTGCAAAAACAGATATAATTGCGAGAAACAAAACTATTAAGTAGGTATATTGCATTGCTTAAACTTGCAAAACTGATTAATCTAAAGCTTTCGAAGTGTTTTTATACCCTAGGAGAAAAATTCAAACAAATATTGTAAATTATACAAACATATTAAAACAATGGGACGGATTAAACAATACACTGTAATACTCTGAAATTATATAAAATGTATTAAAGGTGACAAATCCAAAATGGTCGTGACAATAATTCATGGTATACATGTCTTGCTCCAAGAAATTGAATTGTTTTATAGCTAATCTGAGAAAATTATCATTTAATTGTCTTGCGCATGATTATGAATGTAAAGATCTTCGTAATGATAAAAAAAAACCAGTAAGGAAAGGCAAAAGTCGGGTAGAGCCGACTATATAATATCCTACACCACCCAGTCTAGATACTACTCTTCTCTTCTATTCTTTGTAACACCCACACTCTAAATCACTTTCTGATTCAACTTAGCTGAGTCCGTCTGTCTGTCCGACGGATATGGATATAGCTCGTCAAATTTTGGCATGGTCCTTCAAAATTGGTTCAGAATAAGATATAGATCCCACTTTGTACTTATATGCTTTTACAGTCGGCACCGCCCGACTTTTGGACAACCATGGGTTTGGTAATTACCCGGTAAATGCCAGCTGCAATTTACTGCAATTTTGTGTTCATTGTTCTTATATCTAAAGTGTTTAAATATTTTTTTTTTTTGACAAAATAATTTTGGTTAGTGAGGCTCGAGTCCGATAGCCTCCCACCTACATCCCGCCCCTCTGACCAAGTCCGTGAGATAGATGTTTGTTTGTCTGTTCCGTCTGACGGCTGAACCGATGACTACATTTTCTGATATCCTAAGGAGGCGGACCCTCCCCTTAGCCCAATTTTAAAAGACACCAGATCTCGGAGATGGATGCACCCACTTAAGAGAAACTTTCCATGTCACCTTATGGTACCCCAGAAACACGAAATTGGTGTAAAACTTTGGGATGACTACATTTTCTGATATCCTAAGGAGGCGGACCCTCCCCTTAGTCCAATTTAAAAAAAAAAAAACACCATATCTCGGAGATGAGTGCACCCATTTAAGAGACATTTTGCATGTCACCTTATAATACCTTAGAAACACGAAATTGGTATAAAACTTTGGGAGTCAAATAACCTGGGGGACGGACATGTTTACCGATTGGGACAATATGGGTATCAAATGAAGGTTTTTAAGAGTAGAGTGCTAACATGGCATAAATTTGCCAGCCTAAGCGTCGGGAGGTATTAAACACTGGGTCCTAGTACCTAGGAGGCCGCCCAGGCCCCTCCCAAAATAAAAAGTGGACCGATCGGTACAATAAGAGACTTCAAGTACCTGTACAGCCGTCCCAAGCCCAAAACCGCCCCAAAAGTAGTGCCAACAAGTAAAAGCGTGCTAAGTTCGGCCGGGCCGAATCTTATATACCCTCCACCATGGATCGCATTTGTCGAGTTCTTTTCCCGGCATCTCTTCTTAGGCAAAAAAAGGATATAAGAAAAGATTTGCTCTGCTATTAGAGCGATATTAAGATATGGTCCGGTTTGGACCACAATTAAATTATGTTTATGTTGGAGACCTGTGTAAAATGTCAGCCAATTCGAATAAGAATTGCGCTCTTTGTGGGCTCAAGAAGTAAAATAGAGAGATCGATTTATATGGGAGCTGTATCGGGCTATAGACCGATTCAGACCATAATAAACATGTATGTTAATGGTCATGCGAGAATCCGTCGTACAAAATTTCAGGCAAATCGGATAAAAATTGCGACCTCTAGAGGCTCAAGAAGTCAAGATCCCAGATCGGTTTATATGGCAGCTATATCAGGTTATGGACCGATTTGAACCATACTTAGCACAGTTGTTGGATATCATAACAAAACATGTCGTGCAAAATTTCATTCCAATCGGATAAGAATTGCGCACTCTAGAGGCTCAAGAAGTCAAGACCCCAGATCGGTTTATATGACAGCTATATCAGGTTATGAACCGATTTGAACCATATTTGGCACAGTTGTTGGATATCATAACAAAATACTACGTGCCAAAATTTATTCAAATTGGATAAGATTTGCGCCCTCTAGAGGCTCAAGAAGTCAAGACCCAAGATCGGTTGATATGGCAGCTATATCAGGTTATAAACCGATTTGAACCATACTTGGCACAGTTGTTGGATATCACAACAAAACACGTAGTGCAAAATTTCATCTCAATCGGATAAGAATTGCGCGCTCTAGAGGCTCAAGAAGTCAAGACCCAAGATCGGTTTATATGGCAGCTATATCAAAACATGGACCGATATGGCCCATTTACAATACCAACCGACCTACACTAATAAGAAGTATTTGTGCAAAATTTCAAGCGGCTGGCTTTACTCCTTCGGAAGTTAGCGTGCTTTCGACAGACAGACGGACGGACGGACGGACAGACGGACGGACATGGCTAGATCGACATAAAATTTCACGACGATCAAGAATATATATACTTTATGGGGTCTAAGACGAATATTTCGAGTAGTTACAATCAGAATGACGAAATTAGTATACCCCCCATCTTATGGTGGAGGGTATAAAAATCAAAGTGGACCGATCGGGACAATATGGGACTCAAATGAAAGGTTTTTGAGGGTAGAATACGCAATGCTGTCAAAAATTGAGTCCAAGTACCGATGAAAGGTATTCGGGAATAGAGTATGAATATGATATATAAAATGGGATCCAAGTATCTAAGGAGCCGTCCCAAGCCCAAACCGCCTCTAAAGTACCACTTAAAATCAAAATGGACCGACCGGGACAAATGGGACTCAATTAAAAGTTATTCGAGTACCTAGGGCGACGTCCCAAGCACAAAACCGCACCAAAAGATCCGCTAAAAATCAAAATTGGACTGGTCGGGACAATATGAGACTCCAGTGAAAGGTATTTGGAAGTAGAGTACGAGTATGATTATGGAATATTAAATATTGGGTGTAATTACAAAACCAAAATCGTCCCAAGGGACTCAAATAAAAGGTATTCGCGAGTAGACTACGAATATGCTATTAAAAATCAGGTTCAAGTGATAGGAGGTAGTCATACCCTCCAAAACACCTTACAAAATGTGAATATTTCTCATGGGGCTATATGGAGCTGAGCGAGCCGGGTACAGATAGTTCCAAGTAAATTTGATATCCCGATTACACGTCCTAAGCCTATAGAGGGCGCAATTCTTTTCCGATTTAGCTGAAATTTTGCACAACTACTTCTCACATAATATTAGACAAACATGATAATATGGGACTCAAATAAAAGGTATTCGCGAGTAGACTACGAATATGCCATTAAAAATCAGTTTCAAGTGATAGTAGGTTGCCTATCCCTCAAAACACTTTACAAAATGTGAATATTTCTCATGGGGCTATATGGAACAGAGTCGTCTGGGTACAGCTAGTTCCAAGTTATCCTTTGTTTGCCTATAAAGCGGTATCGGGCAAAGACCTTTACAAATGCGATCCGGAGTGTAAATAATATTCGGCCCTGCCGAATAATGGACCCAAAGTCTCCGAGTAAAGCGGCTAGTTACCGAGGTTTCTAGTCGCGCGCCTTCTAACCTAACCCAACCTTTTCCCAAAATGTACGAATTTTCATCGGAAACGGTTCAGATTTAAGTATAACTTTCATATATATCTTTGTTCGATTTGTACTAATTCTGTAATAATTTGGTCATTTATTAACCGATCCTCACAAAATTTTACAAGATGGGTTCTCTTATGTCTCTTCATTTGAGTTTCGTTTCAATCGGTTCAAATTTAGATATAAATCCCATTAATATATATCTCCCGATTTTCAACCAATCTTCTCAAAAGTATTGCACGACGATTTCCTCTATGACTCCCAAAATATAGACGGATTTGGGTCGTTATTTTTGCACACCCTGCACACCCAATTTGATGTAGGGTATCAAAACGTCCGCTTTGCCGGACTTTAACCAGTCGTTAATTGTTTAGTTATCTATTGCCTATAAAGAGAAACCGTGCAAATGCATATTTCGAATGTCAGGTTGATAAAGCCTTTAAACACATCCAAAGCCCATAACATACCGAAGGATTAGCCTTAAAATGAAGTTACATAGCAAAAAATATATTCTACGTAAACTCGAGTTGTAAAGCCTTAATAGCCTCTTATCTGTCCTAATATCATGGCAGAGTACTGTTAACCATGTGTTTACAAACATTGAATAAATTCCCCATAGAATTACTAAAGCAAGGTTTCCACATCAAGGGGGAATAACCTGATGTGCATTAATTTACGATTATTACATCTCACATAGGCACACAATTAAAAATGGCTCGATACATGCATCGTCGCCTACACAAGCCACTTAACCAAAATATGTGTTCTTTGTATAGGTAAAATTAATATTTTGCAATTTTTATACCCACCACCGAAGGATGGGGGTATATTCATTTTGTCATCCCGTTTGCAACACATCGAAATATGCAATTCCGAACCTATAAAGTATATATATTCTTGATCAGCATAAAAATCTACGACTATCTAGCCATGTCCGTCCGTCTGTCCGTCCGTCTGTCTATCCGCCCGTCCGTGTGTCTGTTGAAATTAGGCTTTAAAATAGTCTTTAAAAATAGAGATATTGAGCTGAAACTTTGCACAGATTCTTTTTTTGTCCATAAGCAGGTTAAATTTGAAGATGGGCTATATCGGACTATATCTTGATATAGCCCCCATATAACCCGATCCGCCGATTTAGGGTCTTAGGCCCATAAAATCCACATTTATTATCCGATTTTGCTGAAATTTGGGATCGTGAGGTGTGATAGGCCCTTCGACATCCTTTTTCAATTTGGCCCAGATCGGTCCAGATTTGCATATAGCTGCCATAAAGACCGATCTCTCGATCTAAGGTTTTGGGCCCATAAAAGGCGCTTTTATTGTCCGATGTCACCGAAATTTGGGACAGTGAGTTGTGTTAGGCCCTTCGACATTCGTCATCAATTTGGCATAGATCGGTCCAGATTTGGATATAGCTGCCATATAGACCGATTTCTCGATTTAGGGTCTTAGGCTCATAAAAGTCTCATTCATTATTCGATTTTGCTGAAATTTGGGGCAGTGAGTTATGTTGGGCCCCTTAACATACTTCTGCAATATGGAGCAGATCGGTCCAGATTTTGATATAGCTGCCATATAGACCCATCCGCCGATTTAGGGCCATAAAACCTCATTTATTATACGATTTTGCTGAAATTTGGGACAGTGAGTTGTGTTAGGCTCTTCGACATCCTTCTTTAATTTGGCTCAGATCGGTCCAGATTTGGATATAGCTGTCATATAGACCGATCTCTCGATTTAAAGTTTTGAGCCCATAAATTTGGGACAGTGAGTTGTGTTAGGCCCTTCGACATTCGTCATCAATTTGGCCTAGATCGGTCCAGATTTGGATATAGCTGCCATATAGACCGATCTCTCGATTTAAGGTTTAGAGCCCATAAAAGGCTCATTTATTGTCCGATGTCGCCGAAATTTGAGACAGTGAGTTGTGCTAGGTCCTTCGACAGTTTTCTTCAAATTGGCTCAGATCGGTCCAGATTTGGATATAGCTGCTATATATACCGATCTCTCGATTTAAGGCTTTGGGCCCATAAAAAGCACATTTATTGTGCGATATCGTCGAAATTTGGGACAGTGAGTTGGGTTAGGCCCGTCGACATCCGTCTTCAATTTGACCTAGATCGGTTCAGATTTGGATATAGCTGCCATATAGACCGATCTCCAGATTTAAGGTTTTGGGACCATAAAAGACTCATTTATTGTCCGATGTCGCCAAAATCTGGGACAGTGAGTTGTGTTAGGTCCTTCGACAGTTTCCTTCAATTTGGCTCAGATCGGTCCAGATTTGGATATATCTGCCATATAGACCGATCTCTCGATTTTAGGTTTTGGGCCCATAAAAGCCTCATTTATTATTCGATTTTGCTGAAATTTGGGACAGTGCGTTGTATTAGGCCCTACGACATCCGTCTTCAATTTGGTTCAGATTTCCTATATCCAAATCTGGACCGATCTAGGCCAAATTACCATACCATACCATATAGACTGATCTCTCGATTAAAGGCTTTGGGTCCGATTTCGACGAAATTTGGGACAGTGAGTTTCGTTAAGCCCCTCGACATATTTCTGCAATTTTGCCTAGATCGATCAAGATTCGCATATAGCTGCCATATAGACCGATCTGTCGATTTAAGGTCTTGGGCCCATAAAATGCGCATTTATTGGCCTATGTCGCCGAAATTTACGACAGTGAGTTGTGTTAGGCCCTTCGTCACTCTTCTTCAATTTGGTCCAGATCGGTTCAGATTGGGATATAGCTGACTGATCTCTCGATTTAAGGTTTTGGGGCCATAAAAGGCGCATTTATAATCCGATTTCACTGAAATTTGACACATTGGCTTATGTAAGGCTTTTTGACATCCATGTCGTATAAGGTTCAGATCGGTTTATTTGATCTGACTTAGTATTTGGTCCAAATCGGAAAATATTTCGATATAGCTGCCATGGAGCATAAGGTATGCATTTCTCACCGGATTTTGACGAAAGGTGGTTTACATATATACCCGAGATGGTGGGTATTCAAAATTCGGCCCGGCCGAATTTAACGCCTTTTCACTTGTTTTTAGTTGTCAGACAAATATGGAATAATTAATCAGTGCTAAATAGGCAATACGATTTAATTGTTCACTATTTTAAACAAAAATACTACAAAACTTGTGTTTTCGATTTCTTAGAAATAAATTCCCAGTAAATTATTGTGTTCTGCATTTTGCTTGAGGCTTACACTTTTTAGCGTTAAAATTTTTCTTCCCAGAGACCTTTAGTAAATTTGTATTTTGGAAAATAAATTGCAGACATAACAACAACTGTCGTTAGCACCTAGCCCAATCTATGATGCAATATGTTTGTTATATAATTACATATTTATTTTAATTAGTAATTAGATAATCACAACTAACCAATAATCAAAAACTAACACCCACATACCCAGTAAACAATAATAGAAATAATTTATGTAAATTATATGAAAAAAATAACCAATCACCACAAATTAAAAAAAAAGAAAAATATTAATAAACATAAAAACCACAGCTTTGATATCAATTATTTTTTATTAAATAATATTTCAACAGTTTGTAGATTTTCTTGCCCATAACAGTGAACAGTAATCTTGGTATCGGTGATTTTGCGCGGCTTGCTACAGGACACTGTTTGTCTTCGCTCCGCCATGGATTCTAGCTAGCGTCGATCACCTCCAGTTCCTTCGCCATCGTTGTCGGCCTTGGGGCGTTTGGTTGTTGTAGGGGGACGGCCACGAGGACTGGGCAAAGGATCGGCTGCCACCATGGAGCCCATTGTGGCAATAACAGCCAGAAGACCAAAAATGAAGAATAAGCTCAGGAATTTCATTTTTACTTTTTCCAAAAGGGGTGTTACACCGAAATCTGTTTACACACTCTCTAAGTTTTCGTCTAAACCTTTTCACAATTTTACTGATGCTGTACTTTGGTGAAATGTTTACTTTTATACTGACTCAAGTTAAAGTGGCGCTGTTCGATTTGCCTCTAAACATGGCTGTTTAATTGTTAACATAAATCTTTTTGGTACAATTAGATATTATCGGGGGAAAGCTATTTTTTTTCTTTTTGTTCAATGTGTATTGAAAATCTGTCAAAAACATTTAAAAGTCCCAATGTTTGTGGTGCGTGTAAATAGTAAAATGCATTCACAGTATTTTGAAACCATGATGGAAAAGTTTAAGAGGAAGAATCTCATCGTTCCTTTGTTAATACATCGTAAATCTTTTCTTAACAATAAAATCAAAACTGCCAAAATTTCTTTAAAAATCGAATTTTAACACAATTTCATAATTTCATGCCAAAGTGGTTCAAGCAAATTTTCAACACTCATGGTATAGATATACGTACACTCAAAAAAAAAATTGTTTATGACCAAAGTTTTGCGATAAATTCTTGCAAGAATTTTTGAAAAATTAAAAGTTTTCTTACCATACCATAGAAGGCATTGACGAAAATGTCAAAAGGATTACGATAGCACTGGTGGGGTCTTTCGAAGACAGTTGTCCTCTTCGGAAAAGGAAATCAGCCCAAGAAAACCCCTGGATGAGCGGGGAGACTCACGCGAACGCAGACTTTTTAACAGGGCAGCAGTTGCAAAAAAAAAGGAAATTTATTGGCATGTGTACTACTGTACACGAAATCGAAAAATAAATGCGCCATTTATGGAACCAAAGCCTTATCGGTATATATGGCAGCTATATTCTAATCTGGACCGATCTTTTCCAAATTGAAAAAGGATGTCGAAGCACCTAGCACAACTCAATGTCCCTAATTTTGGCGATATCAGACAACACGCCTTTTATGGGCCTAAGACCTTAAATCGAGAGATCGGTCTATATGGCAACTATATCCAAATCTGGACCGATTTGGGCCAAGTTACAGAAAAATGTCGAAAATCCTAACACAATTCACTGGCCCAACTTTTGGCGAAATCGGACAATAAATGAACCTTTTATGGGCCCAAGACCTTTAAACGAGATATCGGCCTATATGGCAGCTATATCCAAATCTGGACCGATTTAAGCCAAGTTGCAGAAAAATGTCAAAGAGCCTAACACAATTCACTGGCCCAAATTTCAGCAAAATCGAATAATAAATGTAGGTTTTATGGGCCTAAGACCCTAAATCGGCGGATCGGTTTATATGGCAGCTATATGCAAATCTGGACGGATCTGAGCCAAATTTACGAAGGATTTCGAAGGGCTTAACACAACTCACTGTCCCAAATTTCAGCAAAATCAGATAATAAATGTGGCTTTTATGGGCAGAAAACCCAAAATCGGCGGATCGGTCTATATGTCAGCTATATGCAAATCTGGATCGATCTGGGCAAAATAGAAGAAGGATGTCAAAGGGCCCAACACAACTCACTTTCCCAAATTTCGGCGAAATCAGACAATAAATTCGCCTTTTATGGGCCCAAAACCTTACATCCAGAGATCGATATATATGGGAGCTATATCCAAATCTGGACCGATTTTTCCCAAATTGAAGAAGGGTGTCGAAGGGCCAACACAACTCACTGTCCCAAATTTCAGCAAAATCAGACAATAAATGTGGCTTTTATGAGCAGAAGACCCAAAATCGGCGGATCGGTCTATATGGCAGTTATATCCAAATCTGGACCGATTTGGGCAAAGTTGCAGAAAAATGTCGAAGAGCCTAACACAATTAACTGGCCCAACTTTCGGCGACATTGGACAAAAACGCGCCTTTTATGGCCCCAAAACTTTAAATCGAGAGATCGGTCTATATGGTAGCTATATCCAAATCTGGACCGATTTGGGCCAAGTTGCAGAAAAATGTCGAAGAGCCTAACACAACTCACTGTCCCAACTTTCGCCGAAATCGGACCATAAATGCGCCTTTTATGGCTCCAAAACCTTAAATCGAGATATCGGTCTATATGGCAGCTATATCCAAATCTGGACCGATCTGAGGCAAATTAAAGAAGAAGAATGTCGAAGGGCCCAACACAACTCACTGTCGTAAATTTCGGCAAAAATCAGACAATAAATGTGGCTTTTATGGGCCCAAGACCCAAAATCGGCGAATCGGTATATATGGCAGCTATATCCAAATCTGAACCGAGCTGGACCAAATTGCAGAAGAATCGACACAACTCACTGTCCCAAATTTTGGCAATATCAGACAATAAATGCGTCTTTTATGGGCGTAAGACCTTAAATCGAGAGATCGGTCTATGTGGCAGCTATATCCAAATCTATACCGATCTGGGCCAAATTAAAGAAAAATGTCGAGTGGCCCAACACAACTCACAGTCCCAAATTTCAGCAAAACCGAATAATAAAAAAATAAATGACCCATTATGGATGCTGACTGAGAAGGGATTTGAACCCGTCTGCTACGCGACGTTGTTACAATGCTTCCAAGGGGTAAGGATTCGAACGTGCTATGCAGAACGACCGAAAGGGTCTTGCATATGGCATATGACTGGGCTAGACCCAGAAGTCTCAATGTTAACCCAGAGAAGACTGAAATATGTCTGTTCACGAGGAAGACGATGGTGGGCCAATTTAACGCACCACGTTTACTCAATAAGACGATTTCGATATCTGACAAGGTCAAATACTTAGGTGTGATCTTGGACGGGAAACTGAATTGTAATTGTCACATTCAGGATCGTACTGAGAAGGCTTACAGATGTTGGGTACTATGTAGATGGGCCGTAGGCTCGAAATGGGGCCTGAATCCTAGGATAATACACTCGCTCTACAGGAGCGTGATTAGACCAATACTTACTTACGCCTCAGTAGTTTGGTGGACTGCTATGGAGAAAAAGTGCAACATAACAACATAACAGGACAACACCTGTCTTGGCCTATGCCAAAGACAGGTGTTGTATTGGCATAGGCGGAGCGATGAGGACCACGCCCTCTAGGGCACTGGAGACTGTTCTAAATATCCGACCCATTCACATACAAATTAAGTGTGAGGCAGCCACTGCGGCTATGAGACTTAAGGCGATGGGAGAATGGATTGAGGATGGGAACAGCTCATCCCATCGCGGTATAATCGAGGCGACGATAGGAAATCTGGAAGGAAGGGAAGAGGTTTCCGATCGGTTACCTGAGATGAACCTTGAAGTCGAGTGCGAGGCCCTACTGCCATCGGCACAGTCTTGGATTGAAGGAATCCTAGTATTGTCATCTGGAAGATCATGTTACAAGGATGGATCAAAGCTAGAGGACAGAGTGGGCCTGGGGGTTTACTTTGAGCACCCAGGGACTGAGATCTGTTTTAGACTGCCTGACCATAATACGGTCCCGCAGGCGAAGATCCGGGCGATCACGGAATGCATGAAGTGGTGTGGTGGTAACGCGAGGATGTCGACTGTAAACATCTTTACCGACAGTAAAATTGCCATAAGGGCAATAACAACCAGGACGGTAAGGTCACAAACAGTCTTGCAGTGGATGAAAGAGATTAATGTCTTCTTTGAGAATGGGAAAATCCGCATCGTTTGGGTGCCGGGCCATAACGGAGTAAGGGTAAATGAAAGGGCAGACGATTTGGCGGTGAAGGCCAGAGGATTGCCGTTGGTTAACCCGAAGCTTTTCGGGTCGACGCAGTCCGAGTTATGGGAGTGGGCGACAAATGCACATGCAACATTGTGGAACAGCGAAACGGTCGGTAGGACGGCGAAAATCCTATGGGAAGGGGGTCGGTTCCTCCCCCTTATGCCAAAAACACAACCGAAAATCCTAAGTGGACCGATCGCAATAATATAGGTATCAAATGAAAGATATTAGAGGGTGTTATGGAGGAATATGGTATTAAAATTTGAATTTAAACACCCATCGTGTCGCCCCAACCCCAAAACTCCCCAAAACAGACATATTGGGTGTTCATTTAAATATGGGGCTCAAATGAAAGGTGTTCGGGAGTAGATTTCGAATCTGGCGTACAAAAGCAGATCGAAGAATAGGGGGTCACGCCACCCCTAAAAAACGCCATTATACCCATTATAACTATATGATACTTGGCTGAACCGATTTTCTTTAAATGTTCTGGAAGGAAACATAGACTAATAATTTTTAGATATCGGGTGAATGCGGACCCTTCCCTTTACTCCAAAAACACCATCATATCCGAAAGGGTTCCGATGGGCACAATAAGGGTATCAAATGAAAGGTATTGGAGACCAGAACACGAATATGGTATTAAAATTTGGGTTCAAGTACCCAGCCGGACCCCCCAACCCCAAAACTCCTCTAAACATATATATTCCAAATTCATGTCAATATGAGACTCAAATGAAAAGTATTAGGCAGTAGATTACAAATATAGCATAAAACATTAGGTCCAAGTAATAGGAGGTCGCCCATCCCCAAATACGCCTAAATGGGCATATTAGACGAACATTGCTATATGGGACTCAAATGAAAGGTATTAGGGAGTAGATTACGAATATGGCATTAAAATTTGCGTTCAAGTCTAGGTGGCGCTTTTCCTCCTAAAGATACGTCAAATGGGATATTTGACCCATTATGACAATATGGGACTCAAATGAAAGGTATATAAGAGTAGAAAACGAATTTGATATCCAATTTTGGAGCCAAGTGTTTTGAGGTACGCCCTGAAGCACCCCCTAAACTTAACTTAATTTCCATTGGGAATAAAGAACGAATGTGATATCTATTTTCAGTATAAATTGCCGATGGGCGCCCCAGCACCAAAACACCCTCCAAACGGTTCATATTTACCGGCCATGGCAATATGGGGCTCAAATTAAGGGGATCTGGAAGTGCAGCACGAATTTGATATCCATATTTAAGTCACAATGTCAGAGGTGCCATCCCTCCCCAAATAAGTCGAAATGTTTAAGGTGCCATCCCTCCCCAAATGAGAACATTACCACCAGGAACCCAGAAGGGGCAAATTCTCATACATCAATGAGTGCTTTCCGATTAAAGTTTAAACTCAATGATAAGGGACCTATTTTTATAACCGAGTCCGAACGGCGTCCCGCAGTGCGACACCTCTTTGGGGAAAATTTTTTAAATGACCCTGCATGTCATTTTATTTATTTAAACTTAAACTTTTTTTATTTAAACTTTAAAACACTGTAACCTATTACATGAATTCAAATGCTTAGCTTTGCTTCGAAATAGCAGTTGCTGCCATTTTTCCCATTAGATTCGTTTCCACCGCATTGCAAATAGAGTTGTAAATTTCATTAGAAACAACACAACAGACATTAATTGTTTGTGATTTCTTTATTTGTTTGCCTTTAACATTTGGACATATCAAAAGATTTGCAGGGGATACGTAATTCAGCCACACACCAGGCTGACTAGCTGGCAATGCATTTTAGGTAATTTTGATGTAAATGCCACTGCTTTTAGTATTAACATCTAAAACGCTTGTAATTACAGCGGTTTATCATTTCAACGATACATTCATGATCTGATGTGGACTGGGCTATCAGCCAAGTGAAATCTTCAGTCAGCTTAACTATTCAATTGTTAGATACCTTTAATAAATCATTGGATTTGTAGTGTGCTTCAGGAAATTTTTTAATAATTTTTAAAAAAAAAAATTTTAAACATGAATGTGTCATGGGCGCTCTTCGGAAATCAACTTTTTGCATAGTTCGCAAAATGTTTGAAAGCAGTTGGGGTCTCAAGGCTTAGGTAATACTGTGGATAAAGCCTGTAAAAGCAAGAGGTAACTTTGATATAGTGAAGAAAACTTACCACAGGATACGAAAACCTGCAAGAATGGAGGTAACAGGGACAGGTTTGGTCCAAATCGGACCATATTTCGATATAGCTGTTATGGGGGCATTAATTATGGTTTTTTCACCGGATTATGACGAAAGGTGGTTTACATATATACCAGAGGTGGTGGGTATATATACCACCTCTGGTATATATGTAAACCACCTTTCGTCATAGTCCGGTGAAAAAACCATAATTAATGCCCCCATAACAGCTATATCGAAATATGGTCCGATTTGGACCAAACCTGTCCCTGTTACCTCCATTCTTGCAGGTTTTCGTATCCTGTGGTAAGTTTTCTTCACCATATCAAAGTTACCTCTTGCTTTTACAGGCTTTATCCATAGTATTACCTAAGCCTTGAGACCCCAACTGCTTTCAAACATTTTGCGAAATCCATGATTAATGCCCCATAATTAATGCCCCCATGGTCCAAATCGGACCATATTTCGATACAGCTGTTATGGGGGCATTAATCATTGATTTTTCACCGTATATATGTAAACCACCTTTTGTCATAATCCGGTGAAAAAACCATAATTAATGCCCCCATAACAGCTATATCGAAATATGGTCCGACTTGGACCAAATTCGACACAGACATTGAGTGGTCTAATAAGTACAAGTCATTGTTCAATTTTGTAGAACAAAATATTGGTCTTTTTGGTAACCATATCGAAATATAGACCGATCTGCACCATATACGACACGGATGTCGAAAGGCCCAACATTAGTCACTGTGTAAAATTTCGGATTATAAATGTGCCTTTAATGGTGCCAAGACTTAAAATCGAGAGATCGGTCTATATGGCAGCTATATCCAAATCCGGTCCAAATTGGACCAAATTGAAAATGGATATTGAGGGGCCTAACAGAACTCGCTGTCCCAAATTTCATCGAAATTGAACAATAAATACGCCTTAATGGGCCCAAAACCTTAAATCGACAGATCGGTCTATATGGCAACTATATCCAAATCTGGACCGATCTGAGCTATATTGCAGAAAGATGTCGTGGGGCCTAATTTAACACATTGTCCCAAATTTCGGCGACATCGGATAATAAATGCGCCTTTTTAGCGCTCAAAACCTTCAATCGAGAGATCGGTCTATATGGCAGCTATATCCAAATCTAAACCGATCGGAAATTGAAGAAACATGTCGAAGGGCCTAACACAACTCACTGTCCCAAATTTCGTCGAAATCAGAAAATAAATGTGCCTTTTATGGACCCAAGATATTAAATCGAGAATTCGGTCTATTTGGCAGCTATATCCAAATCTGGACCGATCGGGGCCAAATTGAAGAAGTATGTCCAGCGGTCTAAAACAACTCTCTGTCCCAAATTTCGTCGAAATCAGACAATAAATATGCCTTTTATGGGCACATCAAACAATAAATGCGCCTTTTATGGGCCCAAAACCTTAAATCGAGAATTCGGTCTATTTGGCAGCTATATCCAAATCTGGACCGATCATAGCCAAATTGAAGAAGGATCTCCACCGGGCTAACACAACTCACTGTCCCATATTTCAGCAAAATCGCATAATAAATGTGGCTTTTATAGGCATAATACCATAAATCGGTGGATCGGTCTAAATCCAAATCTAGACCGATCTGGGCCAAATTGAAGAAGGATGTCGGAGGGCCTAACACAACTCACTGTCCCAAATTTCAATGAAATCGGATTATAAATGAGCCTTTTATGGGCCCAAGACTTTAAATCGAAAGATCGGTCTATATAGCAAGTATATCCAAATCTGAACCGATCTAAGCCAAAATGAAGAAGAATTTTTGAAGGGTCTAACACAACTCACTGTCCCAAATTTCGGCGAAATCCAAAAATAAATTCGCCTTTTATGGGCCCAAGACCTTAAATCGAGAGATCGGTCTATATGGCAGCTATATCCAAATCTATACCGATCTGGGCCATTTTGCAGAAAGATATCGAGGGGCCTAAGGTAACGCACTGTGCCCAATTTCGGCGACATCGGATAATAAATGCTACTTTTTTGCGACCAAAACCTTAAATCGAGAGATCGGTCTATATGGCAACTATCTCCAAATCCTGACCGATCTGGGCCGAATTAAACATGGATATCGAGGGGCCTAACACAACTCACTGTCCCAAATTTCGTCCAAATCGGACAATAAATGCGCCTTTTATGGGCTCAAGACCTAAAATCGAGAAATCGGTCTATATGGCAGTTATATCAAAATCTGAACCGATCAAGGCAAAATTGAAGAAGGTTATCGACTGGGCTAACACAACTCACTGTCCCAAATTTCAGCGAAATCGGATAATAAAAGTGGCTCTTCTGGGCCTAAGACCCTAAATCGTAGGACGGTCTATATGGGGCCATATCAAGATATTGTCCGATATAGCCCATCTTCGAACTTTATCTGCTTGTGGACAGAAAAAAGAATCTGTGCAAAGTTTCAGCTCAATATCTCTATTTTAAAAGACTGTAGCGTGATTTCAACAGACTGACGGACGGACATGGCTAGATCGTCTTAGATTTTTACGACGATCAAGAATATACATACTTTATAGGGTCAGAAATAGATATTTCGATGTGTTGCAAACGGAATGACAAAATGAATATGCCCCCATCCTTGGGTGGATGGGTATAAAAACTTGTTCAAATACTCTAAAGCGGTGAAAATCGAAATTGTCCAAATTCTAAGGACATTCTATATCAAAAACATGACAGTCCGTTGTGTGGAAAACAATACTTTGTTGGAGTATTCATATGGAAACCACTTCTGGGAATCGATGGATATGGAGTCAATTGCTGAATGCAAAGAATTGAGGTTCATCACGGTGCTACATTATTTTGCAGCATTGGTTGCCCAAAAAGTAATTGCGAATTTTTCATATAGTCGGCGTTGACAAATTTTTTTAACGGCTTGGGACTCTGTAATTGCATTCTTTCTTCTGTCAGTTATCAGCTGTTACTTTTAGTTTGCTTTAGAAAAAAAGGGTAAATAAGTATATTTGAGTAAAGTTCATTCTTAGTTTTATTAAAAATGCATTTACTTTCTTTTAAAAAAATCCGCAATTACTTTTTGGGCAACCCAACAAAATAAACAAAATAAAATTAGATTAAAATTATTTTTAATTGTTTTTTTTTTTTTTTGTTCATTAGGGGGTGGAATAATCAATAATGGTTTTGTAACGGTCTAATACTTAAACCAATACCAGATTTGTTTTAAAAAATAATACCAATTCGGTAATAAGGCTAGTACCAAACGGTACTAATCAGTTTTTGGTTTATTCATACCATCCGGTATTGGTTTTGTAGCAAAGGGTATTAATCATTTTATGGTTCATCCATACCATCCGGTATTGTTTTTGTACCAAACGGTATTAATCATTTTATGGTTTATCCATACCATCCGGTATTGTTTTTGAACCATACGATGTTGCTTTACTATCAATACCGTATGGTACTGAAATGAGCACGTTTGGTGTCAATTGTTTTCTGGGTGTTTATCACCATATAGTCCTATTCAGAAAAAACTTGACGCTGATGTTGTAAGTCATAAGATAGGATCTTGGGCCAAATTTCAGCCAAATCGGATAAAAATTGAGGCTTTTAAGGGCTCAAGAAGTCAAATCCGGGGATCGGTTTATATAGGGCTATATCTGCTCATAGACCGATTCGGATCATACTTGGCATGTATGTTGAAAGTCGTAACAAAAGTCTTTGGTTCAGATTTCAGCCAAACCGGATGAAAATTGAGGCTTCTAAGGGCTCAAGAAGTCAAATCCGGGGACCTGTTCATATGGGGGCTATATCTGTTTGAAGACCGATTCGAATCATACTTGGCATATATGTTGAAAGTCATAACAAAAGTCTTTGGTTTAAATTTCATCCAAATCGGATGAAAATTGAGGCTTCTAAGGGCTCAAGAATTAAAATTCGGGGACCGGTTTATATGGGGGCTATTTCTGTTTGTAGACCGATTCGAATCATACATGGCATATATGTTGAAAGTCATAACAAAAGTCTTTGGTTTAAATTTCAGCCAAATCGGATAAAAATTGAGGTTTTTAAGGGCTCAAGAAGTCGAATCCGGGGATCGGTTTATATGGGGGCTATATCTGTTTATGGACCGATTCGGATGGTTGTTGGAAGTCATATCTCAAGCCTTTGTTCCAAATCTCAGTCAAATCGGATGAAAATTGAGGCTTCTAAAGGCTCAAAAAGTCAAATCCAGGGATCGGTTTATATGGGGGCTATATCCAAATCTGACCCGATGTGGCTCATTTGCAATCTTAAACTACTTACATCAATCAGAAGTATCTGTGCAAAATTTCAAGCGGTTAACCCTACGCACATGGCTAGATAGACTCAGATTGTCGAGACGACCCAGAGTATATATAATGTATGGGGTCGCAGATCAATATTTCGAGGGTTTACAAAATGAATGACTTGATTAGTATACCCCCATCCTATGGTGGTGGGTATAACAAACACGTTTAAAATTTCAGCCAATTCGGATAGCAATTGCGCCCTCTAGAAGGTAAAGATATCGAATCCAGCGATTGGTCTATATGGCAACTCTTACCGAGTATTTTGAAAGTCGAAACAAAATGTCATCTAAATCGGATAATATTGCGCCCTCTAGAGGCTCCAAAATTCAAATCGGGCGATTAGTTTATTTTGGGATAAACTAGCTAACGGATCGATTTTGACCATGCCACAATTATTGGGGAGGTCATCGTAGCGCAGAGGTTAGCATGTCCGCCTGAACGCCTGGGTTCGAATCCTGGCTAGATCATCATAACATTTTCAGCGGTGGTTATCTCCCCCTAATGCTGGCGACTTTTGTTAAGTACTATGCCATGTAAAAACTTCTCCTCAAAAGAGGTGTCGCACTGCGGCACGCCGTTCGGACTCCGCTATAAAAAGGAGGCCCCTTATCATAGAGCTTAGACTTGAATCGGACTACACTCACGTGACTACGTGAGAAGATGGCCCCTGTTCCTTAATGGAATGTTTATGTGCAAATTTGCATTTCCCACAGCTATTGGAAGTCATAGCAAAACATTACGTGCAAAATTTCAATCAAATAGGATACAAATTGCGACCTCTAGAGGTTCAAGAAGTCTAATCTGAAGATCGGTTTACATCGCTGCTTTATTAGGTAATATACCGATTTGTACCATATTCGGCACAGTTATTGAAACTCAAAACAAAATTGCGCAATCTAGACGTTCAATAAATCAAATCTTGAGACCGGTTTATATGGGAGCTATATCAGGTTATGGACCGAAGATCGACATATTTCAGATAATGGACTCATTCGAACCATTTTATGCACATTGGTTGGGAAGTCAAGATAAAATATTACGCATAAAATTTCAGCCAAAACGTGTAAGAATAGCGCCCTCTGGAGGCTCAAGAAGTCAAATCGGGGGATTACTTTATATGGGAGCTATATCAAAACATGGACCAATTTGGTCCATTTAAAATCCCAACCGAGCTACACTTATAAGTATTTGGAGAAATTTTCAAGCGTCTAGCTTTACTCGTTACAAAGTTTGCATACTTTCCACAGACAGACGGATGGACATGGCTAAATTGAATTAGAAGTAGTTTTTTTTTTTTGCTTTAAAATCCATTAATTGCCGAAAAATATAGCACTAGTTTTTTTTTAATGAAAAGTTTTTGAAAGCCAATTGCAACACATCGTTCAACAAATCGCTTGTAATATTTAAGCATCACTCAATCGCCCAACGCTTTCACCTTCATTATACCAACACACAATAATAAAAAGTGCTGCCAAGTTCAAGCAGACGTCATCATTCAACTCTCTCACACGTGCATTTGTTTACATTCTCTTGCTTAAAAAAATTCAATCTTCCGAAAATTTCCATTCCTTGCAATATTAATATAACAAACGCTTATTAATTAAGAAGAAAAAAATGGTATTTTTTACTTGCAACCATTGCGGCGAATCGGTCAAAAAGCCATCGGTGGAAAAACACTACAATACCAAATGTCGCAGTCGTGACAAGAGTGTCTCCTGCATGGATTGTCAAAAGGATTTCCATGGCGAAGAGTATGTGGCTCACACCAAATGTATATCAGAGTTGGAGAAGTATTCCGGCAAGAATTTTGTTGCCCGTGAATCGCAAAATAGTGGTCAAAAGAAACAGGAAACCTGGATGGATATAGTGCGCTCAATTTTGGAATCCCAAGAATACAATTTGTCAGCACAAACCCGCAACATTTTTCAGCGTTTACAAAGCTATGACAATGTACCAAGGAAAAAGGCGAAATTCCAAAACTTTGTGGCCAATTGCATGAGAATCCCCGCCAAGCAGGCCGAACCTGTATGGGCAGTACTGGAAAAGGAATTGGAAAACATGAAAAAATTAAAACAACAAGAAATGGCTGCAGCGAAAAAGGCTCAAGAGGAAGCCAAAAATGCCAAAGAAGCTCCCAAGCAGCAAAATGGGGTTAAACGCAAGGCTGAAGAGGAGGAGGAGGAGGGGGTCACAAATGGTGTGGAGAAAAAGAAGAAGAAAAAGAAAACTTCAACGGAAACAGAAACAGAAAAGCCTGAGGAAAATGGAAATGGCTTGTCAGAGCCCACCGAAGAAAGTGAGGAATTCCAATGGTCCACTGTTTTGGAGAAAATTGTGGCCAAGAATGCCGAAGGTATTACTATGGACAAACTGAAAAAGAAGCTGCTTAAGAAATACAAATCCAAGTTGTCTCTAGAGGAGCTAACAGAGAAGCAGCAAAAGAAATTTGAAAAGAAATTCGCCAAGACCTTAAAAAAATGTCCAGCCATACAAGTGGATAATGAAATAGCCAAACCCTGTTAATAGTTGCTAAGTTTTAAAATTAAGAAATTAGAATAATTGAGAGATTTATATTTTTTACAATATATTGAAGAACAAAACCGCAAAAGCAAATTTTTCGACTTACTGTTGCCGGCAAAAAGATGGCCTTCAAGTTTACAAGAATGCAACCACAATAATTCGTGCAATGCTAGTATGTAAAGCCAGCAAATTGTCCATGGCTTCCTATAACTGGAAGTTTTCATTATTTCAAAAAGCCATCGTTTTTGCTATAAAAGTTCTTTGAGATGTTTGTTTAGACCAACAGTTCTCATCTTCAAGTCTTCACTACAGTAGCTTAAATCATATCTAGACACTGCAATGGCTTTGCTTTATACCAAACTTGTCTGCGCCTTGTTGCTTATCTTTGTAACATACGCTGCAGCTGCACCTGGACATTTGCATCACCATACAGTTGCTGTGGTGGAACATCATCCTGTGGTGGTACACAAACCTGTTATCGTTCACAAGCCAGTTGTTGTTCACAAACCAGTGGTGGTCCACAAAGCCGTAGTGGTTCATGAACCTGTTGTGGTGCATCATCCAATTCATATTCCCATCCATCATCCAATTCATTTTCATCATCCATATCATCATCATCACCATCACTTGCATCATTGAAGCCCTCTAATGGATGCCAAGAACTTTTGATGACGAAACACCCAAAGGACTATGGTATTGTCTACGAACACCGAAAAAGTTTTATGAAAGAATCGATTTTTAAAAATTTTACATATATATTATACCTTGGCATTAAGAACATTAAAATGTTTCTAAAAAAAAATTTTTAAATATTTTTTATTTCCCAACTGAAGCAAGGCAGAATTGAAAATTTGGAATTTTCATAGAATTTCATTGGAAAAAACAAATTTCCGTGGAAATTTTTGTTTTTCGAAAAAAAATTGAAGAGATTTAATTTTGATACAAACTTCGACAAAAAATTGATCCTCAAGAAGATTTTGATGAAAAACGATTAGAAAACTTTCATTCAAAATATTAAAAAAAAATTAATTTTACAAAAAAAAACCAAAATTTAATTTTATAAAAAACTTCACCAAATTTGACTTTTATATAAACAAAAGTCGCTTTTCACTGAAAATTTCTACAAAATGTTAATTTTTGCAAAATTCAAAAAAATTTACAAACCAAACTTAAAGAAAAAAAAATATTTGTACAAAAATTTTCTGCATAAACTGAATTTCACAAAAAATTTTCAAAAATTTTACTTTTATTGAAAATTTTGACTACAGCAAATTTTCATTAATTTTTGCAAAATTCCATAAAATTTACAAACCAAACTTAAAAAAAGGTTTCTACCAAAAAAAAAAAAAATTCTACATAAACTGAATTTTATAAAAATTTTTGAAATTTGACTTTTATAGAAAATTTTGACTAAAGTCAATTTTCATTGAAAATTTTGTTGACATTTAATTTCCATAGATAATTGCGATAAAATTCAATTTTTAAGGAAAAATTTTTGGAAATTTGATGCTCGAAAAATTTTTCACAAAAACTGATTTTCAAAAAAACTAAATTAATACAACTAATTAGTTTGGCTGTCGTTTCTTCGGCCCGTTCCAATCTTCATCGCCCATAAAATTAAAAAAAAAAATCATATAAAATTTTAAAACGAAAATTAAATTTTTACAAAAAGATTTGTGCAAAAATTTAATTTCATAAAAAAATATCTAAAAATTGGACTTTTATCGAAAGTTTTGACAAAAGTCTATTTTCATTGCAAATATTGACGAAATCCAAACCAAATCCGATTAAAAGAAAATTCTATGAAATTTGATGTTGAAAAAATTTTGACAAAAAATTGATTTGCAAAAAAAGGTTGTCAAAATGTAATCCCTTGGGAGTATGTTCTGTGAACATTCTCACCACTCAGCTACCCCGCTAGCTCCCAGCTGGGCTTCTCATGATAAGCAGAGTTTTCTGTTCAGCTTTCGGAATTGTTGCAAACTCTCTAGTAGAATATCAAAATATTTTTTGAGCATGAAATTATGTGAATTTTTTTCCCAAGATTTTTTTAGTGCTCCTTTTAAGTCATATTTCTAGCTATCCGCTGTTTTTATATGGAGTTTGACATTTTTTTACGTGAAAAGCCGAGTAGAATATCAACCCATGAAGCCTAGTACCGACTTCGACTTTTCGCCTGAACAACTGTCAAAATGCTTTATAAAAAAATGGTGGCGCAGAAAATACGAACACATTCCGCAGAAGTGGTACTGAGTTATTTGAGAAATATACCAGCGACATGTCGCTGCGCCATAGAATGAGGCATATTTCGCCAACAATTAATAGGCTTAACGATGAACAGCACACAAATCGGAGCTCCAGTCCGTGTGCTGCCAACAGTTATCCAGTGATGGGGATTATTTGTTATCATATGAAATCGAAAGTTATCCACAACAATTTTGCTCTGAAATTCTATCCAGTGCATTTGACGTGGATTATATATTGGGTTGCCCAAAAAGTAATTGCGGATTTTTTAAAAGAAAGTAAATGCATTTTTAATAAAGCTTAGAATGAACTTTAATCATATATACTTTTTTTATACTTTTTTCTAAAGCAAGCTAAAAGTAAGAGCTGATAACTGACAGGAGAAAGAATGCAATTACAGAGTCACAAGCTGTGAAAAAATTTGTCAACGCCGACTATATGAAAAATCCGCAATTACTTTTTGGGCAACCCAATAGAACATACACATTAAAATACGGCACATGTTTGCTTTAAATCTCCAGTTCTCACCGTGTGAGCGACCCATTAACTTTTAACCTACTTCTACTTTCCAACAAGCTGGCAACCCCTTTCGTATGACATTTAGTAAGTGCCGTTACTTTCCCGTGTGTGTGTGTGCAATTGTGAAAATTAAACAAAATTTATTTAATATTTTAATAAAACATTCGGTAGACATATCCAACAACCTCAAAACAAAAACAATTGTGAGTAAAAATTTAATTTTTAATAAACTTCCATGGAATTTTCTAGAATTCCCGACAAATTCTCTCGACTTTGTTCAATTGGGGCCAATTTCAAAATCCTTTCTTGGGGCAAAGCTCCCTCGACAAGCGACGCCACATCGGTTTTTTCAAAGCCAAGCGCTCTAAGGCCATTTTCAATGCCTGCCTTTTGCATAATGTTACGAATGCAGTCCCCTAGAATCTTACCAGCATCTGCCGCTTTAGCTTGGCCTATGTCTGCTCCCAGAAGTTGAGCTGCTTCTAAATGACGTTCAGGACAAGCAGCGGCTGTAAATTCAAATACAGCTGGCGCAGTAATTATTACCGACAAGCCATGAGGAATGATGGCATGATCTTTGTCATAACCTTGGGGGTAGAATTTGCGTACTTGGCCCGATATGGGATAGGAGAGACCATGGGGTAGATGCACACCAGCATTTCCAAAGCCCACACCGGCCATGGTGGAAGCCAAATGCATTTTGGATCTTGCTGCTAAATTATCAGCCTGGTAAATGGCAGGCAAAAAATTCTCGCGTATTGTTGTCAATGCAAATCGGGCCCAAACATCTGATATGGGATTACGTCCCTGATAGACAGGACGTAGACTGGGATCGGCAGGTGCCAGGCCACGCTCTCTATAATCGATGGCGGTAAAGCTTTCCAAAGCATGACAAAATACATCAAAGCCACTATAGGCCATTACCCTCTCAGGTTGCGTTAAAGTGTGCAAGGGATCAATAAGACCTGTAGGATGTAATCAAATTGTTGTCGTTGTGAAATAGTTTTAAACATATAAACTCACCTAGCTTGGGCTTTAAATATTTACTCGATATACCAGTCTTGCAGTGTAGTTTCTTATAATCAAATATGGCAGCTCCTGTTGTCTCCGAACCAGTTCCCGAAGTAGTGGGCACTGCTATAAGGGGTTTTAAGGTTACATTGATTTCTTTGCCCTTGCCTATGGGTTGATTAACATAATCTAAGAAATCGGCTTCCTTGTCACAAGAGTAAAGATTAGCAGCTTTGCAGGTGTCTATAGAAGAACCTCCTCCTATTGCCACAAATGCATCGAATTCCTTAGAACGGGCAAACATGGCAGCATCCCATAGACTTTCGTCTGTGGGCTCTACTCGTGTCTGATCGTAAACTTCGAAATCAATACCATTTCGTTTGAGCGAGTCAAAAGCAGTTTGAACGCTGGGTAGCTTTACAACATTCCTATCAGTGACTATGCATATCGTTTTAGCACCACAATTGCGTAGATCTGCACCCAACTCAGCGGTTACACCAGGACCGAAACGTACAGTAGAGGAGGACATCTAGAAAATAGAGAAGTTTAAAATGTCATGGCCAAAAAGTTGTGGAATATAAAAAAATATTTTTAAAACAAGTACGATCGCACTAAGTTTGATTATGCGAACCGTTGGATGTTCGTTCACCACTTTTTATATATTTCTAATCCAATTTCTTGTACCAAAAAATCTAAAACTATGTTGCTGTTGTTCAATTTTGATAGCTAGGTTCTGTTAAGTATCCAGAACTTAGTTGACGTTGTTGTAGCAGTTTGTTCTGTTGTTTCTTTCATCTGTTTGATTCTGTTGAGTGCCCAGATCCGGCAACTCTGTGACTAAGATGGGGTGCGTCCAGAGGGATCTGGGTCTGAGTCGAGTGGGTCTGGCTGGTCAGTTATGAAGGTGACGTGTATCGTGCGGTCCCTGGTTACAATTGGGACATATATCTTGCACGTCGGCATCAATCTTTGCTCTGTAGGAATTGAGGCGGCTGCATCTGCCGGGACATAATTGAGCCAGAACTACTCTGGTTTGCCGGGTAAGGTCAATTTCTTCAGGTGCAATGGGAGGCGGTCGTTCTCCAAGGACTGCATTTAGCCGGTAGCTATTTACCGCATCTGCTACCGTGTCTGCATGAAGGTTGTCTAGACCCGCTTGATATGCCGCTTGATCTAGAGGTTCTCTCTTGTAGCGCTGAACCTCACGCTCTAGATCATCTACCTTAAGGCTTCTGGACGGTGAATATCTATCCACAAGATGATAATTTGGATGGTCTCCGCGATAACAGCCCAAAAGAAATTGCTTAGAGAGCATGTAGTTATGTCTCCTGGTGGAGTTGGTCCACATAAGAACTGAGCAGACAGCCCGTCGCAGTTCGTAGGGCGGTATTCTGACAGATTATTCCACTGCGTGTCACAGATCTGACGAGACCACACTGACGCTGCATAACTTACCACAGAGCGGCCAATTGCTTTGTACGTGGTCAACAAGGCTTCTTGTCTGCACCATAAGTTCTGCCGGCAATTGACTTGAGCACCTTGCTTCTACTTTTGACTTTATCGCAAATTGCTGTGCCATGTGGGGAGAATGTGTAAGAGCTGGAATACTTTTGGGATACTTGATGGTCGGAATCATTTCTCCATCGACCATCACAGTCAGATCGGCGTTCACCTCACGTGTATTTGTATTGAACTTTGTGGCTGAAGATTTGGTGGCAGATATCTTCAGATTTCTTGCAGCGCTGAGGTAGACGTTCAACTTATCGCAGATGTCAACAATGGGTGGGGGCCTTATGCCATGATCGTACAATCGTCCGTACAATATGATACGATCTCTATGCCGTCTGGAGGAGGTGGAATGGAGGATGGGTAGAGTTTAGACAGTGCAGGAGATATCACCCCGCCTTGGGGAACTCCTTGTTTCACTCTACGGTGCTTCGACTTCTTATCCCTAAATTCCACAAATGACTGGCGACCACATAGATAATTCGCGACCCATGGTTTCAGGCCTGGCTGGAGGGACGTGTTGGCGATGTCCTAAAATAGTTTGTCATGGCTGACCGTCATGGACCGATAGGTCCAGTGCCACGAGCACCGTCCTATCACATGGCCTGGGCTAAGTGAAGCCACGCCAAATGTGTACGGTGATGGCATGCAAAGCAGTTGTTGTGCTATGCAGTCTTCGAAATCCATGTAGATGCTCGGCGAATGGAAATTTTCCTACCAGGCTCGGGAGGAGTAAGCGTCTTTGCTACGGATAAGAAAAGGGAGATCGGTCTGTACGACTCCCACAAACTTGAGTCCTTTCCAGGCTTCAGTAGCGGGATCACTCTGTCTATTTTCCAGACATCGGGAACTATAAGAGCGTTCAAAGACAGTTTGAGGACAGTAGTAATGTACTCAACTCCAGGAAAATCCAGATTCTTCGAGATTCCGTCGGAGCCTAACGCCTTAGATGATTTGGCGCCACGGATGACATTCTTAACTTCGCCCACGGTGAATTGAAATTAGTTGGATCAAAACTACTCTGGCTTGCCAAGGGAGTTTTACTTTATCACATGCAATGGAAGGGAGATGGCCTCCAAAAATGACATTCCCTGGTTATCTGCTCACAGATCCCAATACCGGCTATCTTTTGAGGGCTGAACATCTCACTCTGGATCGGTATTGGGCACAGTAATATAGAGTGTGTATGTTTTTTATACCCACCACCGTAGGATAGGGGGTATATTCACTTAGTCATTCCGTTTGCAACACATCGAAATATTAATTTCCGACCCTAAAAATTATATATATTTCGGTTCGTCGTAAAATTCTAAGACGATTTAACGATGTCCGTGTATCTGTACGTCCGTCTGTTGTAATCACTCTACAGCCTTCAAAAATTGAGATCCTAAGCTGAAATTTGGCACAGATACGTCTTTTTGAAGCACGCTGGTTAAATTCGTGTACGGGCTTAATCGGACCCTATTTGGATATAGCTGCTATATAGACCGATTTTCCGATAAAGGGTCTAAAGCCCATAAATATTTTATTTTTCATTCGTTTTCGCATAAATTTGAAACAGTAAATAGTTTTAAGCCTCTGACCCAAATATGGTCCACAATATGGTATGGTCCGATCTGCCGATAAAGGGTCTGAAGCCCATAAAAGCTTTATTTATTACCCGATTTCGCTGAAATTTGAAACACAGGGTTATCTTAAGCCTCTTGATATATGACCTAAATATGGGCTATATTTAGGTATAGCTGCGATATAGACCGATCTCCAGATAAAGGGTCTAAAGCCCATAAAAGCTTTATTTTTTAACCGATTTCGCTGACATTTAAAACATTGAATAGTTTTACCCTTCCATAGGACACAAATGTGGTTCAGATCGGACTGTATTTAGATATAGTTGCCATATAGACCGATCTGCCGATCGGTCTGCCGGTCTGAAGCCCATAAAATCTCTATTTATTACCCGATTTCGCTGAAATTTGAAACTGTGGGTAGTCTTAGTTCTCCCGACATCCGTTCCAAATATGGTTCGGATCGGACTATATTAAGTTATAGCTGCCATACAGACCAAAATCCCGATAAAGGGTATGGAGCGAATAAAAGCCTTATTTTTTATCCGATTTCGCTGAAATTTTTAACAATTAGTAGTTTTGGGCCACATGCCATCCAACACAAATATAGTAAAGATCGGACTGTATTTAGATATCGCTGTCATATAGACCGATATGCCGATTAAGGTTCTAAAGCTCATAAAATCTTTATTTATTACCAGATTTTGTTGAAATTTGAAATAAAAAATTTAACAGTGACTTATATATATTAGACCACTCCGAACTTAATGCCTTTTAACTTGCTTTCAATATTCTAAAACATCCGCGGTAGTTAGAAATGTTTTGTTCGATACTGTATATGGTCTATAAATGGATATAGTTGAGAATTTTAATCATACAGCCCTTGGAATAGATTCATAGTGAAGGGTATCCAAAGATAGAGTTGACTGAATTTAATTTTTTTTTTTGGAAATATGTATAGCTACGGTCAGTTTTTATTTTCACAATTCTATACTAAATCTTACAAACTGCTATCAACAACAACGAAATTCTGATTACAACTGACCTCAAATGCATATTCCATTTTACCCGTTTGTGTGGCGGCGGCAGCCATTGATCCATACCCACTTGAATGTGCCGGACATTTGCATCTGTTGATTTTTATATTTACATATTTTAGTCGAAGAAAACACTTATTGTTGTGATTTATTACAAATTATACTTACGAATTAGTAACCACAGTATTTATTAAATTAATAACATTTTTTCGTGACATCTTAAGGTTGCTAGTATTTACTATTATTTTTTATCTAAAAATTAATTGAGAGTTATAAAGTACTGTTGATAAGATTGATCTGATCGTTGGTTGTATGTATGGCAAACTAAGAGAATAATAAACAGAGATTATTTTTTTTTAGAGAGACCATTTTTGAGAAATGGTCTTGCCAACGTAGTGTAAAATCAGGGTTTGCAAAACAGACTAAATAAAGCACTAAAACGGGTTTAACCCAGTTTGTGTTGCATCGCTGCGGATGACATTTGTCAGTTCTTCCACGATCGTTTAAAGTTCCCACTGTTAATGTAGTTTGCCAATGACCGGCCTTATAAATAGTCGACAAGTGCTGTGTTTTATTTCAGCCTAGCAATCTAGATGTTCTGGATAAAATATCAGTGCAAAGTTGTACTGGTAAGTTGTCAATAACATGCAATAATAAGAAACGATTAATAGTTATTTGGATTATATAGTATGTACTAAAATAAAACACAGCAATGGTTTCTTGGTCTGCTACCAAAATGCCGTCGTTAAGCTATTTCTCTACACAGAAAAGAACAAAAATCGGTTTCAATTACGAAAATATTTGATTCAATTAATTTTTTAATTTAAACTGTTTCAACTACGAATATGATAATATCAATCACAGTTTTTGGAAAGAGTGATTGAAAAAATATTTAATTAAAAAACTTACATATTCAAATAAAGAAATGGTGGAAAATTTTTGAAATTCCAATTAATTTTTTAATTGATCCAATTAAAAAAATTATTAAAATTTTCAATTAATTTTTAATTGATCCAATTTGAAAAATGATTGAAATTTTCAAAAAATCCAATCCAATTGAAAACATGCAAATGTTATATTATCCGCACTAGAACTGGCAAACTATCGATAATCGCAACATTCGATATTTTCGATAGTTTTAATGATAGCATCGATACTATCGTTAATTTCCCATCACCTATATTTTAAACGAACATGAGAAATAAAAATCTGGTGATCGATTTATATAGAAGCAGTATCAATGTAAAGACCGAGGTGAATAAAGTCAGTTCGAAGTAATGAGCGAAATCATTGTACAAAATATTAGTCTAATCGGATGAAAATTGCGCCCCCTTTATCGCCATTTATCTTAAAGGATACATTCAGTGTCGGATAGTCTATTATACCCTCCACCATAGGATGGGGGTATACTAATTTCGTCATTCTGTTTGTAACTACCCGAAATATTCGTCTGAGACCCAATAAAGTATATATTGGGTTGCCCAAAAAGTAATCTTTTTTAAAAGAAAGTAAATGCATTTTTAATAAAACTTAGAATGAACTTTAATCAAATATACTTTTTTACACTTTTTTTCTAAAGCAAGCTAAAAGTAGCAGCTGATAACTGACAGAAATAAGAATGCAATTACAGAGTCACAAGCTGTGAAAAAATTTGTCAACGCCGGCTATATGAAAAATCCGCAATTACTAATATATATTCTTGATCTTTTTGACATTTTATGTGGATCTGGCCATGTCGGTCCGTCTGTCTGTCGAAAGCACTCTAACTTTTGAAGAAGTAAAACTATCCGCTTGAAATTTTGAACAAATATTTCTTATTAGTGTAGGTCGGTTGGGATTGTAAATGGGCCATATCGGTCCACGTCTTGATATAGCTGCCATATACGCCTATCTTGGATCTTGACTTTTTAAGCCACTAGAGGGCGCAATTCTAATCCGATTTGCCTGAAATTTTGCACGACGTGTTTTGGTATCACTTTCAATAACTGTGCTAAGTATGGTTTTAATAATGGTTGTAATCGGTCCAAAACCTGGTAAAGCTGTCATATAAACCGATCTGAAGTCTTGACTTCTTGAGCTTCTAGAAGGCGCAATTCCTATCCGATTTGGCTGAAATTTTGCACGACGTGTTTCGCTATGACTCCCAACAACTGTGATAAGTATGGTTCAAATAGGTCCATAACGTGATATAGTTGCCGTATAAACCGATCTTAGATCTTGACTTATTGAGCCCCTCGAGGGCGCAATTCTTATCCGATTTGCCTGAAATTTTGCACGACGTGTTTTGGTATCACTTCCAACAACTGTGTCAAGTATGGTTGTAATCGGTCTATAACCTGATATAGCTGTCATATAAACCGATCTGGGATCTTGACTTCTTGAGCCTCTAGAGGTCGTAATTATTATCCGATTTGTCTGAAATTTTGTACGCCTCCTCTCATGACCATCAACATACGCGATTGTTATGGTATAACCTCCCCCTACCCCAAAAGTATACAAAATATAAGTGTACCGATAATGATAATATGGGTATCAAATGAAAGATATTGGAGAGTAGAATGTGAATATGGTATTAAAAATTGGGTCCAAGTACCCAGGAAGTCGCCCTAACCTCAAAACTCCTTCAAGCAGATAAATTGAACGTTCATATCAATATGGGGCTCAAATGAAAGGTATTCGGGAATAGATTACGAACCAGGCATATAAAATCAGATTGAAGTATAAGGGGTCACACCAACCCCCCGAAAATGCCGCAAATGGGCATATTAACCAATTATGGCTATGTAGGACTCGGTTTGTTTCTTTATTCCGTAGACTCAAAAATGGCTAAACCGACTATCTTAAAATTTTCACAGATTGTGTAGGTTGGTTTGGAAGCAAACATTTGCTATATAATTTTTTGATATCGTACGGGGGCGGACCCTTACCCATACCCCAAAAACACCACTCAAAATCAAAAGTTGGTCGATAGGCACAATATGGGTATTAAATGAATGGAATTATAGACTAGAAAACGAATATCGTATTAAAATGCTAGGACCAAGTACCCAGCGGGCCGCTCCATCCCACTCATCTATATGGGACTCAAAAAATATTTGGCACATAAAATTAAGTTCAAGTAATGGGAGGTCGTCCCACTTCCAAATACCCCAAAATGGGCATATTAGCCGACCATGCCTACATGGGAGTCAAATGAGAGGTATTTGGGAGTAGATTACGAAAATGACATTAGAATTCGGGTTTTGGTCTAGGTGACGATTTCTCTTCCAAAAATTCATCAAAAAGGTTCATTGACCTATTATGACAATATGGGACTTAAATGAAAGGTGTTTAAGAGTACAAAACGAATCTGATATCTAATTTTGGAGCCAAGTGTTTGGGGGTACGCCCTAAAGCACCCCCTAAACTGAACTTCATTTCCGACTATGGCAATATGGAGTTCAAATCAACGGTATTTAAGAGTAAAGAACGAGTTTGATATCTATTTTCATGGCAAAGTGCCGGAGGGCGCCCCATCCATAAAACATCCTCCAAACGGTTCACGTATACCGATCATGACAATATGGGGCTCAAATTATAGGGATTTGGGAGTGAAGCACAAATTGAATATCCATATTTGAATAGAAATTTCTGAGGTGCCATCTCTCCCCTAGGACTTCTCATTAACCTAATTTTCAAAAAAAAAAACTGATCTCGGAGATTGGTAATGCGATTCGTTCCAAATTTGTTTGCACTCTTACATTCATCTAAAACAAAACATGGTTTCCATTGTTGGGGTCATATGCATAGGGGCGACCCAAAATCCGGAACCAGAGGAATAATTGCATCCTACAGAGGCTAAAAATGTCAAATTGGGAGATCGGTTTATATGGCAGCTACATCAGATTATATACCGATTTAGACCGTACTTGGAACAGTTGTTGGAAGTCATACCAAAATGACATATGCCAAATTTCAACCATATTGAATATTAATTGCGCCCCCTAGAAGCCTAAGAAGTCTATTTGAGAGATCGGTTTATATGGTGGCTATATCAGGATATGAACTGAATTAATTATATTATGAAGTCAATATAAAACACTTTATGCAAAACTTTAGCCAGATCGGATAAGAATTGCGCCCTCTAGTAGCTCAAAAAGTCAAAACCCAAGATCAGTTTATATGGCTGCTATGTCAGGTTATTAACCGATTTACACCATACTTGACACAGTAGTTGGAAGTCAACATTAAACACTTTACCAATCAACAACAACAACATTAAACACTTTACCAATCAACAACAACAACATTAAACACTTTACCAATCAACAACAACAACATTAAACACTTTACCAATCAACAACAACAACATTAAACACTTTACAAATTTAGAATTGCGACCTCTAGAAGCTCCTAAAATCAAGACCCCCAACAGGGACCGATTTAGCCCATTTACAAACCCAACCGACTACACTAATGAGAAGTAGTTGTGCAAAATTTCAAGTGGCTAGTTTTGCACCTTCGAAAGTTAGCGTGCTTTCGACAGACAGACGGACGACGAACATGGCTAGATCGACTTAGGGAAGGGTAGTTTCAGTACTACACTTCCTTTCCCTTAGGGAAGTGTAGTTTCCTTTCCCTTAGGGAAGTGTAGTTTCCTTTCCCTTAGGGAAGTGAAGTTTCAGTATCCTTTTATTTGGGGAAGGTATTTTTAGATGGATAATTTCAGTGCCCTTTCCCTTGGGGAAGTGTAGCTTCAGTACCCTTTCCCTTTGGGAACGGTAGTTTCAGTACCCTTTTCCTTGGGGAAGGGTAGCTTTAGTAACCATTACCTTGGGGAAGGGTAGTTTCAGTACCCTTTTCTTTGGGGAAGGGTAGTTTCGGTACCCTTTCCCATGCGTAAGTGTAGCTTCAGTACCCTTTCCCTTGGAAAAAGTAGTTTTAGTACTCCTTTTTCTTGGGAAGGGGTAGTTTTAGTACCTTTTCCTTAGGGAAGGATAGTTTTTGTACCCTTTTCCTTGGGGAAGGGTAGTTTCAGTGCCCTTTTTCTTGAGGATGGAAAGTTTCAGTAATCTTTCCCTTGGGGAAGGGTAGTTTCATTATCATTTCGCTTGGGGAAGTAGAGTTTCAGTATCCTTTTTCTTGGGAAAGGTATTTTTAGATAGGTAGTTTCAGTACCCTTTCCCTTGGGAAAGTTTAAGTACCATTTTCCTTGGGGAAGGGTAGCTTTAGTAACCTTTTCCTTGTGGAAGGGTAGCTTTAGTAACCTTTTGCTTGGGGAAGGGTAGTTTCATTACCCTTTTCTTTGGATAAGGGTAGTTTCAGTACCCTTTCCCTTGTGGATGGGTAGTTTCAGTACCCTTTCCCTTGGGAATGGGTAGTTTCAGTACACTTTCCCTTGGGGAAAGGTAGTTTCATTACCCTTTTCTTGGGTAAGTATAGTTTCAGTACCCCCTTTCCTTTGGGAAGGGAAGTTTTAGTACTCTTTTTCTAGGGAGGGGTAGTTTAAGTACCCTTTTTCTTGGGAAAGGATAGCTTCAGTACCCTTTCCCTTGGTGTTGGGTAGTTTCTGTATCCTTTCCCTTAGCGAAGGGTAGTTTAAGTGCCCTTTCCCACGTGGAAGGGTAGTTTCTGTACCTTATCCCTTGGGGAAGGCTAGTTTCCGTACCCTTTCCCTTGGGGATGGGTAGTTTCAGTACCTTTTCCCTTTGGGATGGGAAGTTTCAGTACCCTTTCCCTTGGGGATGGGTAGTTTCAGTACCTTTTCCCTTTGGGATGGGAAGTTTCACTACCCTTTTCATTGGGGAAGTGTAGCTTCAGTACCCTTTCCCTTTGGGTAGAGTAGTTTTAGTACTTCTTTTTCTTGGGGATGGGAAATTTTAGTACCCTTTTCCTTGGGGAAGGGTAGTTTTTGTACCCTTTTCCTTGAGGAAGGGTAGTATCATTATCCATTTCCTGGGGGAAGGGTAGTTTTTGTACCCTTTTCCTTGGAGAAGGGTAGTTTTAGTATCCTTTTCCTTGGAGAAGGGTAGTTTTAGTATCCTTTTCCTTGTTGGAGGGTTAAACTTCTCAACCGTTCACACTAGTTGAGATGTTTTGAAAATTGCATTTTTCATCACTACAACACAAATGTTATAATACACTAATATTAAGATTTGTCTCTTGCTTCTGGTGCAAAATGTTATTTGTTTTAAAATTTTTTTAGGAAGAAATTTGATTTTTAAATTTGACATTATTCAGGGCTGTGTTTATTTGACACAATTAAGGCACTTATTTGGGCTGACATGCTTTGAATTACTCGTTTTTGTGGCAAACGAGTCGTTTTCAAAGCATTTAAAGGTAAAACGAGTCGTTTGCTCAAAACAGTTTTGGTCTGAACATAGTATTAGTACCCTTTTCCTTGGGGAAGAAAAATGGTTGAAATTGTAATTCGATGGCGACTCTCCCTAGTTCTTCCAACGGGGTTCGACTGGCTTCTTATCCCTGAATTAAACATACGATGGGCGACCAAAGTAAAAGTTTGCAATCAAATGTTCAATTCTCGACAGGAGGGTTCTGTAGCGATACCCAATAGGGCATATTATGGCAGACCGTATTAAAGTTCTACTATAGTTTAAGTGTCACGAGGACATCCCTATGACACAAGCTAAACTTGTAGTGATCTCGACAATTTCTTTGAACTGAATGCTACCCTTTATCGGCCAAGGAAGCTCGCCTTAGTGTTACACAGAGACGAGTTTCAAGTTTTATGCTTGAGACCCCGATCATCTCGCGGTTCTATGCAATGTATGGCTCAGTCGTAGCCTTATTCTGGTATGAGGCCTTCGTCAAGCTCCAAAGTGAGCAAGCTCGTTACGGTCAATGGGAACGATCGAAGCGGGAACATCATAATAGCCATTGGTTATTTAAAGGCACTAAGAAGGCCTTTTCTTATGGACTATCATAGGCATTTTGTATTTAAGCAAGAGCTCCTTGTTGTTGTTGTTGTAGCAGTTTATTGTGTTCTATCTTTTGTCTTCGACTAAGATGGGGTGCGTCCACAGGGATCTGGGTCTGAGTCAAGTGGGTCTGGCCGGACAGTTAAACAGGTGGCGTGTATACATCTTGCACGTTGGCATCCATCCTTGCTCTGTAGGAGTTGAGGCGGCTGCATCTGCCGGAACGTATTTGAGCCAGAACTACTCTGGTTTGTCGGGTAAGGTCAATTTCTTCTGGTGCAATGGGAGGCAGTCGTTCTCCAAGGACTACATTCACCCGGTAGCCATTTATCGCATCTGTTACCGTTTCTGCATGAATGTTGTCTAGATCCGCTTGGTATGCCGCTTGATCCAGAGGTGTTCTCTTGTAGCTCTGAACCTCACGCTCTAGATCATGTAGATCTAACTTAAGGCTTCTGGGCGGTGGATATCTATCCACAAGATGATGATTTGGAAGGTCTCTGCTATAACAGCCCAAAAGGTATTGCTAAGAACTCCTTAATCGGTCTCAGTGTTACAAATCGTTCAACCAGTATCTTACTGGTTGAACGATTTGTAATCTACCAAAAATACCAATGCCATATGTAATTGATATCCCTTTGATCTTCATCATTAGAAAGTTAAACGACTTTGGGCTACGATTATTATGCCTAACAGAAATTTAAATTTTCGATTACAGATCATCAATAAAAACCAAAAAATGGATGATGAATTTGAATTTTCATTTACCTTTGATGAAGCCAACTATGAAAGTGATTTCACTGGCGATCAATATGATTTTGAAATCATGTGGAACGATATAGGCGAGGAAATGCAAGAAAAGCAGGAAAATGAACGTTTTCAGAAAACGTTTCAACAGCAATTACGCATAACAACGGAGGAGATTGAAAAAAGTTCCCAATTGGAACGTTGCATTTAGATATTCAACAAAATGTCTACTCTAAAAAGTTTATTTTTGTTAAATTATTTTTTATAGTTTTAGTTTTAAAAATTTTAAAGCAATGATTATTTTTATCTTATTTCTATTTCTATTTGTCTATGACTATGACAGTCTAATATATATTTAATTTGTTTTCATATCCTTTGGATCGATATCAAAAATACCCAAGCTCATATGATTACTGTGGTTATTTTACTAAACTGTGATACAGATTCTTTACATAGATGTACTACAGCAATATGTTGTATGATTTTTGACATGATTTTAAGAAAAATTTTCTGTGAAAATAACTTTAAAATCGTTTTGTCTATCTACAATGTCGTTGAGTTGTAAATTTTTCTAAAATATTATAATACCATGCTTTAGAGGCAATATCTTAAAAAAATTATCGTTTCAAGGTTAAGAATCCTTTCAATGGGTGTTTTCGGAAACTTAATTATCTGTATAGAAAAGATTATATATGTATGTTAGCTTTTTTATGTCATTGTTATGTAACTGGAGCCATATACTATAAGCTTTCTATGATTTTTTTATAATTTTAATATAATTTTATTTGTTATACTCCGATTTTGTTTTAATAAAATTTTTACCTTTTTTTATAAAGTTTTAAAGACTTTATATAATTTTTATATCCATCAGCGCACTATGGTCGGAAATCGTAAAACAGGGGCAAAAAGTAAATGTTTCAAAATGACTTTTTAAATGTTCTAATCAGGGTCTGAATTACTTTAATATTTTTAAACCCACCACTTTATTATGGGGGTATACTACTCTAGTCATTCCGTTTGTAACACCTCGAAATATTCGTCTAAGCACCCATAAAGTGTATATCGATCTAACCATGTCCTTCCATCCGTCCCTCTATCTGTCATACGACGTTTATATTCTCCATTAACGCAAACAAAACACTCAAACACTCTAAGCACTGCCTCATCTGCTTTCACTTGTACCCATGCCTCAGAACCATATAACAACACGGGTAGTATCAGTGTCTTGTATAATGTGACCTCCGTCTGTCGAGAGGTGGCCTTTTTTCTAAACTGCTTACTTAGTCCAAAGTAACATCTGTTTGCCAGTATTATTCTTCGCTTAATCTCAAAACTGGTGTCATTCGTTTCGGTTACGGCGGTGCCGAGGTAGATAAATTTACTGACTATCTCAAAGTTGTGGTTCCCAACTTTTTCCATTTTCTTTATCTGCTCGGTTGTGCAAGGCTTTTTGGGAGTTAAAACTATCCATTTCGTCTTATCTCCATTTACTGCCACACCCATTTTCACTGAATTGCTTTAGATTTTTTTCAAAAGCTATAGTTACTACTTCCGGTGACCGACCTATGATATCGATTACGTCGGCATAGGCGAGTAGCATGTGTTCTCTTGTGATTAGCGTGCCAAATCTATTCACATTAGCATCTCGTATAATCTTCTCCAACAGTATATTAAAGAGATCACACGATAGGCTGTCTCCTTGTCTGAAACCTCGTTTGGTATTAAATGGTTCGGAGAGATTCTTTCCTATTCTCACTGAGGAACGCATATCAGCAAGTGTCATCCTACAGATTTTTATTAATTTTGCAGGGATACCAAACTCAGACATGGCTTGAAATACCTTTGAACGTAAAGGAGTATCGAAGGCGGCTTTGTAGTCAACAAAGAGATGGTAGGTGTTGATTTGTCCTTCTCGGGTCTTTTCCAGGATTTGGCGCAGTGTGAATATCTAGTTCAGGGTGGATTTACCAGGTCTAAAGCCGCATTGATAGGGCCCAATTATCTCATTGCCTTTAGGTTTCAATCTTTCACATGCTCTAGAGTATCTTGTATGCGATGGGGAGGAGACTTATTCCTCTGTAGTTGGCACATTCCGTCTTCTTTCTTATGTACGGGACATAGTATGCTGAGGTTCCAATTATCGGGTATGCTTTCTTCTTACCAGATTGCGCAGACAAGCTGATGCATACGCCTTATCAGCGTGTCGCCTTCGGTCGCGAATAGTTCACTGGGTCACCCATCAGCTCCTCCTGCCTTGTTGTTCTTCAGTCGGGTCACTGCTAATTGGACCTCACTTTGGCTAGGACATAAACACAGCTAACCATCATCAGGGATTGGTTCTGCGGTATCCTCTTCGTCGCCATCGTCGGACACTAACAGTTGGGTAAAATGTTCTTGACTTATCCTCAGCACGCAATCAATGTCAGTTACCAGATTTGTATTGTATTGTATTTTTATTGTGAGAAAATCCATACTAAAGACAATCTTATATATAAAAATCAATTGTTTGTTTGTATGTTTGTGTGTCCCTTATAGACTCAGAAACGGCTGAACCGATTTTCTTGAAATTTTCACAGATGGTGCATAATGATCCCGTGGTGAAAATAGGGTACTACATTTTTTGATATCTGAAGGGAAGGCGGACCCTCCCCCTTACCCTAATTTTCAGAAACGCCAGATCTCGGAGATGGGTGGTGCGATTTAAGCGAAATTTTGTGTGCCTTCATATAGTACCCTAAAAATAAAAATTTGGTATCCAAATTTCGGATGGGGTACCTAGGGGGGCCGCCCCATCCAAAAACCTACCAAACCTATATTTAGACCAATCACGACAATATGGGACTCAAATAAAAGGTATTTAGGATAAGAAAACGTATCTGATATCCATTTGTCGAACCAAGTGCTAGGGGGACCACCCCAACCCCCAAAACACCCCTAGATCGGACATATTTACCGACCATGGCAATATGGAACTCAAATGAAAGGTATTTGCGAGTAGAATACGAATCTAATATCCAAATGTGGGACCTCGTTTCTGGGGGTCCACCCCTTTCCCAAAACACCCCCCAAACAGGACTTATTTACTGACCATGGGAATATGGGGCTTAAATAAAAGGTATTTGATTGTAGAATTAGAATCTGATATCCAAATATGAGACCAAGTGTTTGGGGGGCCGCCTCTCCCCAAAAACCTCCCCCAAAGGGGACACATTTACGACCATAGCCACATGGGGCTCAAATGAAAGGCAAATGAAAGGTAAAGCACGAATCTAATATCAATATTCGTCAAAAGTGTCTATGGGGCCACCCCACCCCCACAACACCACCCAAATAGGAAGTATTTGCTGACTATTGCAATATGAGGCTAAAGTAAGAGGGTTTTTAGAGTAGAACGCGAATCCGATATATATTTTCAAGGCCAACACACTGAGTGGCCGCCCATCCCTCAAAACACCGCCCAAGCAGGTCATGTTTACCAACTATGGAAATATGGGGCTCAAATAAAAGGTATTTGGGAGTAGACCACCATCATAACAACCCCCAAATAGGACGTATTTGCTCACCAAGACAATTTGGGTCTTAAAGAAAGTGGAACTGAATATATTTAGTTTTTAGGGCCAATACCCCAAACCGGACATATTTGTTGACTTTTGAAATAAGGAGTTTAAATGAGATCAGCAAACGAATTTGATATCCAATTTTGAGGCCAATGACAATATGGGGTTCAAATAAATGATATATAGTTATATGAGAATAGAGCACGTTGCTGATATATTTTCAGGGCTTAATGTTGGGGGACCACCCCAATCGCCAAACATCTCTGAATCCGGCATATTTACCGACCATGTAAATATGGAATTTAAATATAAGGTATTAAGGGGTAGAGCAAGAATTGATACCCATTTTCGAGACCAATTTTCTAGGGGTCCTCCCCTTTCCTAAAATACGCCACAAACAGCAATTTTTTTACTGACCATATCAGTAACACCCCCCAAAGGCTAAACATTTTTCGACTATGCCAATATGTGGCTCAAATGAGAGGTATTTGAGATTAGAAAAAAAATTTGTTAACCAATTTCGTGACCATGTGTTTGGGGGACGCTTCATCGTGTAAACTCCCCTTAAACCAATGGCAATATGGGGTTTAAATAAATGTTATTTGAGAGAAGAGCACTATGCTGATATTTTTTCAGGGCCTGGGGGACCACCTCACCCCCGAAAACACCCCTCAATCAGATATCATGAGAATATCGGGCTGAAATAAAGTATTCGGTTGCCCAAAAAGTAATTGCGGATTTTTTAAAAGAAAGTAAATGCATTTTTAATAAAACTTAGAACGAACTTTAATCAAATATACATTTTTAACACTTTTTTTCTGAAGCAAGCTAAAAGTAGCAACTGATAACTGACAGATGAAAGAATGCAATTACAGAGTCACAAGCTGTGAAAAAAATTGTCAACGCCGACTATATGAAAAATCCGCAATTACTTTTTGAGCAACGCAATATTTTAAGAATGGAGTACACCTTACACCCAAACTTAAATTCGTAGACTAATAAAGGCCCATAAGACCTTTGCAGATAAACCCATTTATATTGTTAAACTGTTAGTCAAGCAATATACTATTTTTGTAGCATAGTATTTCACTAAAAGCTCTTTAATTGTCAAAATAAATATTCCAAGGAAACTTTTGTTCCATATAAAGTAAAAGAAGGCGCAGCGGAGCGGGCCCGGTCCAGCTGGTATGGTATAAAAATTTGGGTCCAACTACCCCAGTACCCAAGTAAATCTCGCAAACGTTAAGAGGGAATAAACACCGCTTTGTACGATGTTCTCGCCAGAATTCGAACGTGTTCAGCGTCATAGGCAACAATGTCATGAACTCGATATGCGCATTCTGGGCGAAGTGTTCCCACCCTTAAAAGATATTAGAGAGCTAAAGAAGGCGCAGCGGAGCGGGCCCGGTTCGGCTAGTCTCCCACATAATCCAATCTCCCGATTTGACTTCTTCAGCTCTTACAAGTCGCAATTTTTGTCCGATTTGTTTGAAACTTTGCATGCAATGTTCTGTGACGACTTCCAACAACTGTGGCAAGTACTGTCCAAAATCAATCAATAACCAAAATCAGTCAATAAACCGGTCTCTCGACTATCCTTGTTCGGTTCCTAGAAGATTTAATTTTGCTAGTTTGACAGAAGTTTGGTATATAGAATAAAATAATGACCTTCAACTAAAAGTTATTTGTTCCATAGTGGTGGGTTCCAAAGATTCGTCCCGGCCGAACTTAGCACGCTTTTACTTGTTCTACCCTGCACCACCACTACAGGGTACAGGGTATTATAAATTTGTGCATTTGTTTGCAACGCTAAGAAGGAGAAGAGCTAGACCCATCGATAAGTTCGGCTTAGAATCACTTCCTGATTCGATTTAGCGGTTCGGCTTAGAATCACTTCCTGATTCGATTTAGCTATTGGGTTGCCCAAAAAGTAATTGCGGATTTTTTAAAAGAAAGTAAATGCATTTTTAATCAAACTTAGATTGAACTTTAATCAAATATACTTTTTTTACACTTTTTTTCTAAAGCAAGCTAAAAGTAACAGCTGATAACTGACAGAAGAAAGAATGCAATTACAGAGTCACAAGCTGTGAAAAAATTTGTCAATGCCGACTATATAAAAAATCCGCAATTACTTTTTGGGCAACCCAATATGTCCGTCTGTCTGTCTGTCCATGTATTCTTGTTTTTCGAATAAAACACTTATTGATTCAACTTTTTGGAAGTTATATTATGTTACATTTTATTTAGTTCATTTATTGTTTTTGCTTCCCTCTGAAGAAAACCAAACAAATTTCTTCCAAAAAGTATATGTGTATAACTAGGAATTAATAAAAAAAAAATATGTATGCGGTAATTGCTGATGTTTTTTTTTTGTTTGTATATAATAACTAAAGACAAAGGAGAGAAATATATTTAATATAATTTATTATTTATTTGTATTATTAATGTAAGTAACTGTGCAAAAGAGTACAAAAATTTATACAAACCAAAAAAAAAGAGAAAGAAAATTGACAAAAATTTGAATGTACTACGAAAGTTTGGGGAAGAAAAGTTTTTTGGAAACTAAAAACTTGATATGGAAGGAAAAAAGGAGTAATAACTTGATAAAATTTTTTTATTAAAGAATTTTTGTGCTAATGGACATTTTTTTGTTTATTTTTTTTTTTAATTTGGAAGTTATCGACAAAACAAAATTAAATTTAAAAATTTGATTTGAAGTGATACACCACCAACCAAACAAATGGCACTTGGGAGCAAAGAAAGTTGTTGATTTTACTGGTGGTTTTTACAAAAAATGTCCAACTGAGACTAAATGCAATAACTTTTTGTGGTACGAGGGGGGGAAAGGGTGGAAAACCGGAACAATCATTTTATAGAAAATTTTGCCATAGTATAACAAAATAATTTAAAATGATGTGGAAATGGCCTAAAGGGGAAAATTTGGTTGATATTTTTTATAGAATTTCTTGTAGGGCTAATCAAACTCTTATGACTTGGGTTCTCGGTTTTGGGTTTTGGGATTTATTGAAGCTTTCTAATACTAATAGTATTTTTTTGTATAATTTTTAAGAATGTTTTTGTTTTATAATAATTATTTTATAAGAGCTTTTTAATAGCGTTTTTTTGTTTTAAATAATATTTAAAATATTTCGTTTTTATTATTCATTTAGCGGAGGTGGTGAGGAAATGTCTTTTGTTTGTTTTATTAAATGTTTAGAATTCATTAACTTAGTACATTATTTGTTTTGTTGTATTACATGTGGATTTATTTTACGAATTTTGTTTAAAGTAACGTTAATGTATTGTGTAAAAACTAAAATTAATTCTGTAGTATTTAATAATAGCTCGAAAGACAATGACAAAGGAATTTAAGGGGATTTTGGGAATTTTAGTTTCTCCCTGGAAATGTTTGCTTGAATTCAAAATACTTGTGTAGTGTGTTTGTTATTTAATTTAAAAAGAATTTTGTTTATGTTTATTATACATCTACAAAAAATAATAATAATAATAAAAATCAAATAAAGAAAAACTGTAACCCTCTGTTGGAAAAAAATAATAATAATTACGCGCATGCAATGCCAGAATACATTGGGCTCGACCACTTTTTATATGATTTCATTGATCTGTACTTATCAATTTTTTCTTCTTTTAACATTAAACTAAGCCTAGCCAAACATACAAGTGTGCCTATTAAACACGTTCAACTTCTGATCATATACTCGTAGTGATCATTCTTAAAACGCTATATGCTCGCTCTCTCTCTCACACACTCTCTTTCATCGTCTTCCCTCGTTTTTTTTAAGCACTACTTATGGGCGCATATCGATGTACTTTGGGTTGTTTAGGCTCTTTGGGTGGCACAATATCTTCTGTCAATTTCTGATAGACTATGGAGTTTTTGTGCGCCTGCAATAGAGACATGCGATACCGTTCGCCGCGCTTGCGCATTACCATTGATACAATTTTGGCTATGCCCAAAAGCAAAATCAGCACAACAGTGACAATTATGATGGCAGGTACAAGGAATTTATAACCGCTATAATAGATGCGTCCATGTTCAATGATACGCTCCTCATATTCATCGTCATCTTCATCATCATCATCCTCATCGTCCTCATCATCATCGTCTTCTTCGCTATAGCGGTTGTGTTTCGAATTGGAAAGTTTGAATTTATCTAAAGAAAAATTAATTAAAAAAATATATATATATATTAATTTAAAGATATATATACATAAATAAAAAATGTAAAAAAAAAATCAAAAAATTTCAATTAGTTTAATAGCCTTAAGAAAGTTGCTTTAAAAGAAGAGAATTTTGAAATACAAATTGCCTGCCTTTATACTATCAGAACGTGTTCCTATGATTGACAAGATCCTAATCTGTGGTTTAACATGAACCATATCGGTTCTCTCCCAAAATAAAAGATTTAACGAATCTAGATATTATTTATGTACGTAGAAGCTGAAAGACGAAATGAATATACTATGGTCCATCAGTGATGGGTATACATATTGGCGTCAAGACAGTGGGCCTCAAACGAGCACCAACATGAAAATGAAACAAGTAAAAGCGTGCTAAGTTCGGCTGGGCCGAATCTTAGGAACCCACCACCATGGATTCTGCTAAAAATTTATACAAAACTAGCTGACCCGGGCCCGCTACGCTGCGCCTTCTTTTACTTTATATGGAACAAAAGTCTCATTGGAATGTTTATTTTCGACTATTAAAGATCTTTTAGTGAAATACCATACAAACTTGGATAACAGTTTAACAATATAAGTGCCTTTATCTGAATCCCACATGATCTTTATTGGTCTACGAATTTGAGTTTGGATGTAAGGTATACTCCATTCTTAAAATACTTGGTTTCTGCCAGATATTCCCTTGATATCTGATTTAGGGGTGTTTTAGGGGGAAGGTGGTCCCCCAGATACCCTAAAAAAATATCAGCATCGCTCTCTTCTCTCAAATACCATTTATTTAGACCCCATATTGCCATTGGCTTAAGAGGAGGCGTCCCCCAAACACATGGCCCCAAAATAGGTTATCAAATTCGTTTTCTAATCTCAAATACCTTTCATTTGAGCCACGTATTGGCATGGCCGAAAAATTTTTTCCCTTTGGGGGTGTTTTGGGAAAGGGGTGAAGCCCTAAATACATGGTCCTACATTTGGATATCAAATTCGTATTCCACTCCCAATACCTTTATTTGAGCGCCATATTGCGATGGTCAGTAAAAAATTGCTGTTTGTAGGGTGTTTTGGAAAGGTGTAGACCCCCATAAAATTGGTCCCGAAAGTGGGTATCAGTTCTTGCTCTACTCCCCAATACCTTTCATATAAGCTCCACATTGTCAGTAATATGCCCGATTTAGGGGTGTTTTGGGGATTGGTGTGGTCCCCCAAACACTAAGCCCGGAAAATATATCAGCAACGTGCTCTATTCTCATATAACTACATATCACTTATTTGAAACCCATATTGCCATTGGTCTCTAAATTGGACATCAAATTCGTTTTCTAATCTCATTTAAAGTCCTTATTGCAAAAGTCAGAAAATATGTCCGGTTTGGGGTATTGGCCCTAAAAACTAAAAATATTTAGTTCCGCTCTCTTTAAGACCCAAATTGTCTTGGTGAGCAAATACGTCCAATGGGGGGTTGTTATGGTGGTGGGACGTCTCCTGGACAGTTGGTCCCTAGTGTTGATATCAGATATGTGGTTTACTCGGATTCGTGTTTTACTCTAAAAACCCTCTTATTTGAGCCTCATATTGCAATAGTCAGCAAATACTTCCTATTTGGGTGGTGTTATGGGGGTGGGATGACCCCATAGACACCTTTCCCGAATATTGATATCAGATTCGTGCTTTACTCCCAAAGACCTTTCATTTCAGCCCCATATTGCTATGGCCTTAAATTTGTCCCCTTGGGGGGATGGGCGGCCCCCCAAACACTTGGTCCAATATGTGGATATCAGATTCGAACTGTACACTTACATACCTTTTATTTAAGCCCTATATTCCCATGGTCAATAAATAAGTCCTTTTGGAGGGTGTTTTGGTGGACCCCCAGAAACGTGGCCCCACATTTGGATATAAGATTCGTATTCAACTCCCAAATACCTTTCATTTGAGTTCCATATTGCCAAGGTCGTTAATAATGTCCGATTTAGGGGTGTTTTGGGGGTTGGGGTGGTCTCCCAAACACTTGGTCCGACTATGGATATCAGATTTGTTTTCTAATCTTAAATACCTTTCATTTGAGGCCCATACTGTCGTGATTGGTATATACAATATATACATACATATATATTTGGTAGGTTTTAGGGTGCCCGAACCCATTAGAACCCAATTTCTGTCGCACCAACAAATATTAAACCTTCTAGGAACTGAACAAGGATGATCGAGAAACCGGTTTACATGGGAGCTATATCAGGCTATAGACCGATTTAGATCGTACTTGACACAGTTGTTGGAAGTCATAACAAAACACTACATGCAAAATTTCAGCCAAATCTGACAAAAAATGCGGCTTCCAGGGGCTCAAGCAGTCAAACGATCGGTTTATATGGGAGCTATATCAGGTTATAGACCGATTTAGACCGTACTTGACACAGTTGTTGGAAGTCATAACGGAACACCACATGCAAAATTTCAGCTAAATCGGACAAGAATTGCTGTTTCCAGGGTCTCAAGAAGTCAAATCGGGAGATCATTTTATATGGGAGCTGTATCAGGTTATATAGAGCGATTTAGACCGTACTCGACACGTTGTTGGAAGTCATAACGGAACACCACAAGCAAAATTTCAGCCAAATAGGAAAAGAATTGCTGTTTCCAGGGTCTCAAGAAGTCAAATCGGGAAATCGGTTTATATGGAAGCTGTTGGAAGTCTTAACGGAACACCACATGCTATAATTTCACGCAAATCGGACAAAAATTGCGGCTCCCAGGGTCTCGGTGTCAAGAAGTCAAATCGGGAGATCGGTTTACATGGGAACTATATCAGGTTATAGACCGATTTGGACCATTCTTGACACGGTAGTTGGAAGTCTTAACGGAACACCACATGGAAAATTTCAACCAAATCGCACAAAAATTGGGGTTTCCAGGGGTTCAAAAAGTCATATCAGGAGATCGGTTTATATGGTTATAGACCGATTTAGACCGTACTTTAAACAATTGTTGGAAGTCTTAACGGAACACCACATGCAAAATTTCAGCCAAATCGGAGAAAAATTTCGGATTTCAGGGGCTCAAGAAGTCAAATCGGGAGATCGGTTTATATGGGAGCTATATCTTAATCTGAACCGATAGGGCCTATTTGCAATCCCCAACGACCTACATCGATATAAAGTATCTGTGCAAAATTTCAAGCTTTACGCGTTCGACCTCTATCGTGATTTCGACAGAGGGACGGAAGGACGGACATGGCTAGATCGACTCAGAAAGTCGAAACCATGAAAAATATATATACTTTATTCTTGGACGAATATTTCGAGGTGTTACAAACGGAATGACTAGATTAGTATGGTGGTGGGTATAAAAAGGCCCCAAATTTGGGTTGGTTTTTCATTATGAAAAATTACCCTAAAACAAATGCACCTAAAAAAAAATGCAATTTGCATCCCAATATTTGGGTTGTATTTTTATAATGAAATTTCATTTCAAACACCAAATAAACCCCAAAATGTGCATTATCACCCCAAATATTTTGTTGTTGTTTAGTGTATATATTTGGAGTGTAAAAGTAGAAAACACTTTAGGATGTAAATGCATACAACAATTTGGTGTTTAAATTCATTAATGGTTTCAACCAAATTGCGAAGAAGAGTTTGCGATAGAAAGTTGTAAAGGGTGATTTTATTATTGTGAAGGGTGAAATATCGCAGCTCTGTCGGCCAGTGTTAATGATGACCATCAATTAGATTCGTCTCCGTTCGCAGCAGTTGGCCCTCTGCTACTCAACAACGTGGACAATTTTGCTCAATGATTTAGGTGTGAAGCCTTTCAAAATATAGCTGTTGGAAGAATTGAAGCCAAACGATCTACCGCAACGCAGAATTTTTGGTGAATGGGCTCTTGGAAAGTGGGCCGAAGATCGACTTTTTTTATCGAAAAATTATGTTCAGCGATGAAGCTCTTTTTTGGCTCAATGGGTACGTAAAAAAGCAGAGTTGTCGATTTTGGAGTGAAGATAAGCCAGAAGAATTGCAAGAGCTATCAATGCATCCAGAAAAGGTTACAGATTAGTGCGGTTTATGGGCTGATGACATCATTAGATCGTACTTCTTCAGAGATGATAAGAATCTGAACATAACTGTGAATGGTGAGCGCTACCGTGAGATGATATCCAACTTTTTTTTGCCCAAAATGCAAGAGCTTGATGTGCATGACATGTGGTTTCAAGAAGACGTTGCCACACGCCCACAGCACGCGTAACAATGGACTTATTGAGAGGCGAGTTCGGTGAACATTTTATTTCACGTTCGGGTCAATTGGCCGTCTAGATAGTGCGATTTAACGCCTTCAGACTATTTTTTGTTGGGCTATGTAAAAGCGCATGTCTTTACAGACAAGCCCGTTTCAATAGACGCATTGGAAGACAACATTGAAGCAATTATTCGAGAGATACCGGCAGAAATGTTGGAAAAAGTATGCCAAAATTGGACTAAGCGGATAGACCATTTGAGGCGCAGTCACGGTCAACATTATCATGAATAGTATTCAAACATTAAATTAAATGGACCGTACTATCGATTCAAACAAAGGTTTCATGCATTTTTCTGAATGCATGAAACCCTTTAGTTCCTACGTTGAACCATCCAGATCGCTTTACAAAGCCCAACAACTTGCGAATGTTCACATCCGCTAGATCAGACCAGTTCTTAAAGAAATGAGGACTGCTTTTGGCTGCCAGTGCGGGACGTACACACAACAGATGTTTTAGTTTCTTCTTCCTCGAAGTCCTTAGAGCTTTTGTCTGTTAGCATGTTTTCCAACCATACTGGACGGTAGACCTCTTCAATTCTAGATTAGGCCACAAAATTTTGTTTAACTTTTAAAAAATATTAAATTTGATAAAATTTTGTATACAAAATTTTTCGAAGCTTACTCGTATTTTGTTTATATTCAACACTACAATATTTTTTATATAAAATTACGATTTTCCAAGAAAATTTTATCTAAATTGCAATTTTGAGTTAATATTTGTATACTTACTCAACAAACGTTCATTGTTGGTTTCCTTATCCAAATCGACCTCTTCTACACGTATGGTATGACCCTTTAAGCTCTTGGAAACATCGGCCTTCTCCTTGTAATACTCATAATCGGCGGTGTCCTCATCATCCTCATCGGCATTGTTGTTATCTTCGTCATCATAATTGCTCTCATCATCTTCATCATCCTTCTCCTCATCGGCTGTGTTCAAGTCATCGTCAATGTCCTCCTCGTCATCATCATCTTGCTCGTCCTGAATACGTTTCTTGGAGTCCTTCATGATCTTTTGCAAACGATTATTCTCCATGATGTTCATGAGGTTCTTGGCATCTTCATCGAGATCTTTGTCGGCTTTTTCTAGGCCTTTCTCAATCTTGGTGTAGGTCAGTTTCTTCTTGAGGGCAAAGTCTTCGTGTTTGCATACCTCATGGGCCAAGGCGGACCAGCCGGCTTGGGCTTGATGTTGCAGGACAGCACTATCGGCATCCAAAGAAGCCAAAGTCAAGATCTTGTGGGGCATAATTTGAGTATTCAGCGAGACATAGCTGATAAAGTCCTGGAAGTCTTCATTACACTTCAGGGGATTGAGAGTGAGATCTAAACTTCTAAGGTTCTTGAATTGACGCACATCGCTGGAATGGATTTTGTGGATTTGATTGGAGGACACATTGAAAGATCTGAGGGTATCATAGAATTTGTATTTGCGTCCCACTCCAAATTGGTTGTCGGCCAAGAGAGTCTTCAACTCACAATCACTAACATCCAATTCACGTAGCTTATGCAGAGGCAGGAATAGACGAACGGACAGCTTGTGGATGGGGTTGCCAGCCAAATTCAATTTGGTCATGTCATTGTTGTTCATAAAGATCAGCTCATCCAATTTGGCAATCAAATTGTTGCTCAGGTCCAAGTCATTCAGTTTGTTGAGAGCGGAGAAGGTATCTCTTTCCAAGTTGTTGATATTGTTCCAGGCCAGTTTCAAGGTGGCCAAATGGGGCATGGTTGAGAAAGTCTTGTGACCCAAAGAGCTTATGGCACAGTTAGAGATGTCCAAATAGTAGACGGTAAAGTAGCCATTGTAGCTGCGGAAACCATCGGTGGGCAATTGGCTGAGACGGGGATTGTCGTTCAAGCGAATAACATCCAATTCAGAGTTCTTGTAGAAGACCATGCTGGATATCTGATCCAATTCATTGATGGACAAGTCAATGTGACGCAAGTTCTTGAGGGTCAAGAAGGAATCGGCTTGGACCTTGGTCAAACCATTGCCCTTCAGGTTCAAATTGGTCAAACTGGACATTTTGTCAAACATGCCATGGTGAACGGTGTGAATTTGATTGAAGCTCAAATCCAGTTGCTGCAAATCCGAAGTACCGAAATGCAAATCGTTGGTGATCGAATTGTATTTCAAGTGTAAGATGGCCAAAGCAGTGGCATTAAAGATGTTGGGTGGCAGGGTCTTGAGCGAGTTGTAGGACAAGTCCAATTCCTCAATGGTGTCGATTTTGTCGAAAACATGATCGGGTATCTTTTGCAAATTATTTTGCGACAAGTTAATGTAGATGATGTTGGAGAGCTGAGAGAAGGCATTGGGGTTCAATTCCATCAAATTGTTGCGCGACAAATCCAATTCTTCAATGCTGGAAGACTGAAATCGAATGAGAAGAAGCAGAGATTTAATTCTATTGTAGACAAAAGTTCAATGATATTTAAATCGATGTAATGTAGACTGCAAACACTGATGGAAAAAAAGACGTTACAAATTCATGCATCAATGTTGTCATTATCATAAACAGGAGTTGTTGAAAATATTGTCAACATGCGGGGATGATTTTGTGAACGCGCTTTGTTGAATTCATGCAGCGCAATGTTGTTAGGCCAAAGACTTTGCAATCTTTAACAAAAAACTACTCTAGGCGCTGTCAGAACACATCAGAAAAAAATGTTAGCGCTGATTTTCCCCTCCTAATGCTGGTGACATTTGTGAGTTACTATGCCATTTGAACATATGGTATAGCAGCCATGTCGTGTGGCAAATAAGTTCAGCACTACAAAGGTGGAAGAGAAGAGCTAGTATGAAAGGCGTCAAACTTGGTTGGCGTCATGCTTACATCGTAGACACATTTTTACGGTATATTCGATATGTGTTCAACCTACCAATCTATGACCCTTGAAGCCTTCAAGAGTCGTAGATTGTTGATGATTGTTGAAAAATCTTGTAATTAAAGAAGAAACAAACGAAAAATTGTGAAATGAAATGATTTTCGCCCTAACAGACATAAAACTTAAAAATTAAACCTTTTTTCTTTGAATAGAACTCAAAGTATGGAGTAAATTTCTTTGCGAAGTGTGATTTTTTTCGTTTGAGGATAATCAAATTTGTCGTTGCCATATTTTCTTGGAAAGAAAATTCGAGGCATTCCAACTCTTATTTGCTTTGACTCTATGATGAAATAGACCCCATGTAACCGTTTTTGGGATAGGGATAAAAATACCATTTAAAGCCATTCTTAGGTTCATAAAATTATGTATATAACAAAAAACTTATTACCTTCAACAAATAATGAACACTGGACATGACACTCAAGTCATTGCCAGAGATGGTTAACATGCGCAATTTCTTGTTATTGGCAAAGGTATCGGGATTGATGATGGCCAAACCAACATTGGTCAAATTCACCGAGAACAAATCATCCAAATCCTTAAAAGCTTCCGGATGCATGTACTCAATAGTGCAGTTGGCAATTTTGATGGAGGAGACATGTTTTAGGCCCAGTTTAGAAAAGAAATAAGGTTCCAGCAAAATGGGATATTGTGGTCCCACATCGGTGACTACCAAATCGGTGATATCCTTGCCGAATTTTTGGGTACCAAGATCAATGCTGAAATTATAGACAAAAAGTTAAAACCGGAAACTTTTCTGTTAAAATTTTATATAGCAACATACCGACTGCAGTAGGCCACCAAATAACTGTTGATGTTACGTTCGCATATACAATACCGTGGACAGGGAACACTTTCGGTATAGCTCTTCTCATCATCATCGTTGATGTCGTTTTCACTATCGAAATCATCATCATCCTCGTCATCGTAACTGTCATCATCCTCTTCGTTTTCGTCATTGGCATTTAAGGTCTTGTCATTGTGGAATTCAATGGAATTGGATTCTTTGTTATTGTCTTCAAGCGAAGATTTCACGGTAGAAGTCTAAAATAAATGTTTCAAAATTTTCAAAACCTTATCTTAGCACGTTTTTTTTCTATTCCCTACTCACCTTGGTTTCTCCCTTGACAAGTTTTACATCAATTGGTTTCTTTTGGAATTTGGGTTGCTCAGTGGCCAATTTAGCCTTGCTCTTGGATTTCTTGGTAGGTGTGGTGGTTGCTTCATCGTAGTTATACTCATCATCATAATCATAGTTGTCCTCATCGTAGTTGTCATCATAAACAATTTCGGCAGGCGCAGCGGTGGTGGACGTGGTTGAAGTGTTATTCAGTTTTTTGGCGACAAGTTTTTGGAATCTAAGAAATATACAAAAATTTTAAAATTAGATCACAGTTTCAAAAAATTTTATATCTTTTGTATCAATAAATGAAACCCCATTCGAATGGGACTTTAGGGTATAAAGAATCCCAATACTAGGTTTGATGACCCGTTGAACTTTTATCTTTTTAGGAGTGAGGATGTACATTGCAGATTTGCTCATAATCATTCCATTAAGCAAAATCAGGGAAACTTTGGGTAGATACAAATATTTTACTATCTTACTAAGCCTAACTATAGGGACTTACAACCATTTTAAGTTATTAGGCCATATTTCTTTATTTACAGATAGCAGAACGAAGCCATGTGATAATCAACCTGTTGTTATTCATTTATATTTTGATTTAAAGAGTTACAGACATTTTGTTATAACATCCTGAAATTTTGGCTGAAATTTTTGCTTGAGTTGGTTTGTTATGATTTCCAACTACTGTATTAAGTGTGGATCAAATCGGTCCATAACCTGATATAGCTGTCATATAGACCGATCTGGGGTTTTGACTTCTTCAGCCTCTATAGGGCGCAATTCTAATCCGATTTGGCTGAAATTTTGCATTAGGTGTTTTGTTTTGACTTCCAACAACTGTTATAAGTACGGTTCAAATTGGTCTATAACCTGATATAGCTGCCATATAAACCGATCTTGAATCCTGACTTATTGAGCCACTAGAAAGCGCAATTCTTGTCCGATTTGGCTGAAGTTTTACAGGAGGTGTTTTGTTATGACTTCCAACAGCTGTGCTAAATATGCTTTTTAATTGATCCATAACCTGATATAGCTGCCATATAAACCGATCTGGGATCTTGACTACTTGAGCATCTAGAGGTCGCAATTATTATTCGATTTGGCTGAAATTTTTGTGCAACGACTTCTTTAATCAACTTCAACATACGTGTCAATTATGGTCTGAATCGGTCTATAGCCTGATACAACTCCCATATAAACCGATCTCCCTATTTTACTTCTTGAGCTCTTGAAATTTTACACAACGACTTCTACTATGGTCTACAACATTTAGTTCAATTATGGTCCCAATTACACGATAACATAATAACGCCCTTAGTTAGGGGGTTACAAACATTTTAACTATTGGGTCATAATTCTTATATTTGTTACAGACCATAAAACGAAGCCATGCGATATTTACGATACGATTTTTACAGAAAACCCTTATCACTTGGCATTGTACAAGGAGTACTAATAAATTTCTTTTCCGCAATGGCCAGTATAAACAAAAAAAAAAAAGTTTAGTGCCTCGACTTCTTGAGGCACTAAGCTTCTAGTGCCTCAAGAAGTCGAATCGGGGGATCGCTTTATATCCCCAACGACCTACATCAATAAGAAGCGGTTGGCTTTAAGCGTTCGACCGCTATCGTGATTTCGACAGACAGACAGACTAGATCGACTCAGAATGTTGAGACCGTCCAGAATATATATAATTTATGGGTTCCTAGATCAATATTTCGAGGTGTTACAAACAGAATGACTAGATTAGAATACCCCCCATCCTATGGTGGTGGGTATACAAAGCCAACTCCTTTGTAAGGAGTAAATATTACCAACGTTTCCTTTTCTTTTAAACGGTTACGGTATGCCGTTTAGTTTCTGTTAAAACCACATTACGAAGCACTCATGTGCACTTCCTGTTTTGCGAAATACTCGGTCCCCTGCAACCCACAGCCCTAGCTCACGCTTCATTCGTCATCCTATTAAAAAGCTCGCATGGTGAAGGGCTTACTGATTACGTAGGCTGATATGCTGTTATCATCCATCCATTTTAGGCCAGTTCATCGGCCGCTTCGTTCCCCGCCATCCCTTGTGACTCAGAAGAGCCTGACAGCATTCTCTATAATTCGAAGAAGCTTTTTGTGTCTTCTGATCAGTTTCAACCTTACATCGAACGACGCCAAAGCCTTCAGCGCCGTCTTTCCTGATTCCAAGGAATTCAATGTGATCTGTTGCTTCGGTGCCACATCCCAATTTAGAACCATCCGTGTATATAGAGGGTAGGACGGGTTGTCTTCAGCCCATATATCCCTTTTTGGGAAAACGACGTCCGATCTGCCGAGAAGGAATATGCGCCGCATAAAGCATGCCGCTGCACCCTATCTCCATGCCCCAGCAGAACAAAATGATACCCATGCGACAGGTTCCTTACTCCCCATACCCACCATACAACAAACACCTGAAGTCGAGAATCGCATTATCGGGTCACCATTAGCACCGCCATGGTAACCTATACCATCTTGATCATCTTGCGAAGAGCGCAGTTTTCCAAAGCCCAATGCCACACCGGACAGGGAATGGGTCGAACAACCGCCGTAAACAGCCGGTCTACCTTATCCGGCCTATGTACTCAAATCCTTCCTATCGAGTAGCAACAGAAGTAGGTCATATTCAGTCCCCTTTTGACCCTTTTCTCGACGTTCCTTCTTCAGTTTCTAGTCAAGAATTACTCCCAAGTAGATGTCCTTGAGAGAGATAGAGACAGCAGCAGCTTTACCACGTCCAAAAAAGGGGCCCTGAAACACTTTTGTTCAAGACTGAAGTACACAGTCCTTCTGGGGTTTATGACAAGTCTCCCCCTAAATGAGGTCCGTAGATAGGAAACGGCTACCCACAATGATGACGACGTTATCCGCGAAGGCAACGACTTTCACTTTCTTAGAATCCCATTGATTACCAGAAGCCACAAAAGAGGTTATGAAACCCCTGCTTTCGGTTTTATAACCTCAATAGAGACCCAATTCGCCAATAGAAGGGGACCTTCATATCCTTCAGAAAGCCACATATCGACTTCAACTTCACGTTGAGAGTCCATTCTACGTTCAAGAAGGCCGTTTTTTTTTTTGTAAACTAAGAAATAATCCAACATTGAGAAATAGGCACAATACACTATCCACACAATTTTCTTACTTTGCACACTATATAGTGAAACTCACAACGAATAACTTACCTTGCATCCTTGGCCAAAACTTCAGAATGCTTTGCGGCTTCCACTAAATCATCCAAAGTATTGTCACTCAAAGTTTTCTGTGTTGAAGCCGCTGTGGAGGTCTCACTCTTGGCACTTGTCGTAGATACAACTACTGGTATCTCCTTGACTTTGGGAGTGGAAATGCGAATATGCTGTTGCTCCTGATTGGTTGGCTTGGCAGGTTCTGACGAGGGTAGAATGTCATCCTGCAAATCCAACTGATCATCGGGTATGGCATCATGAACAATATTTAGATTAGGGCTGGAGCGGGCTACATGGCATACCCCTATGGAGAGGAGTAAGAGTAGTACCAGTCTGGACTGGCGTGACATGGTGTGATTAAAGGAGAACTAAAAAGAAGAAAGGAAACAATAATAATTAAACATTAATTTAAACAGAGAAAATTGCTTTTATTAATTTTTATTAACTATGACTATATTGTCCTAGCAACCTTTAAAATTAGAACAGCTAAGTACTACATTTCAATGTGAACTACTAGTTCCATTGTTAACTCAAGTGCGCGATCCTCATAATTTGTGCCACACCACACCACATTCTTGGTTATTGAATATTTTTAGTTTTATTTTTGTAATAGTAAGTATTTGTTAGTTGTTGTAGTTATTGCTGTCTTTCGTAGCAACTCGTATTGGTTTTATCTGCGGCAAATAAAATTAAATGCTATCTCTCATTGGGGTGGGTTTTATACCGATAAGATAAAACCCCAATAAACTATTTCGAATATAGGTGGTATTACTAGTTGTATGAGTCGATGTACACACATATATGTCATATTATTGTACCAATAGTATTTAAAAATATAACCAGACACATGTGCAGACTACATATGCAGCCGCTTAGGTTTTAATGTTTAATGGCGGCCTTTGCACAATTGCGCTGAAGAGAAAAGTCTCACCTAATAAGGGGTTTCTTCACTTCACTGTCGAAAATTCCAAATTTTATTTGCTCACATTGAGTAATGAGAATTCTTTTGCGTAATGAGAATAAGAAAGGTGTGGCAAGTGTGAGACAATACGAACAACTCACATGTATATTCTTTTATAACAGTTGTTTCTCCCCGAACGCTGGTGGGGAATATTTTGTAGCGATGCTAACTAGTTAAAATAGATATGTACTTATTTATAAAAGTCAATTACACTTGAAACTCACATATTCGTACATATATTTTATTTCATTATGATATGAAATATCATGGCCTATTTTCACCATAGGTCTACAAATAGATTGCGGTAGCAAGGAAGTGACGCATATGTTGCTTGCGGTTTGTTATTAAACTCCATTTAATAAAGAGCATTACTTGTGTATTTGCCATCTTCCATCTATAGCTGACACTCATTTAAATAATAGTTTTGTTATGGGTTTCTTAGATTGAAAATATTTCGAATTATCAAAAGAAAAGAATGAAAGATAACTAGTAAAAGCGTGCTAAGTTCGCCTGGGCCGAACTTTGGATACCCACCACCATGGATAAATTAGCCATACTCTTTTATAACAACTCCACTACCATATCCATAGTAATATGCAAAAGGGGGCTGGGGCTGGTCTGTTATTTGATTCAGTGCCCGAGAACTCTTATACAAGTCTTTTATAACAACTCCACTACCATATCCATAGTAGTATGCAAAAGGGGGCTGGGGCTGGTCTGGTATTTGATTCAGGGCACGAGAACTCTTTTACAAGTCACATTTTCAGCAAAGTCGGGCAACAAATCCGCTTTTTATGGGAGTAAAACTCTAAATTGGTAGATCGTTCTATATGGCGGCTATAGCGTAATATAGTCTGTGTCAAATTCCAGCGAAATCGTGTAATATATGCGGCTTTTATGGGCTTAAAACCCTTAATCGGCAGATCGGTCTATATGACAGCTATATCTGAATAAAGACAGTCTGATCCATATTTGAGTCAAATATCGGGAGGCTTTAATCAACTCACCTTTTCAAATTTCAGTAAAATCGGATAATAATTGCGGCTTTTATGGACTTAGGACCCTAAATCAGCAGATCGGTTTGAACCATTTTGAGTCGAATGTCGGGAGGCTTAAAACAACTCATCGTATCGGTCTATATGGCAGCTATATGTGAATATGGTCCGATATGGGGCATATTCGGTTTGAATATCGGCTTTTACGGGCTCAAGACCAAAAATCGCCAGATTAGTCTATATGGCAGCTATATCTATATTCAAGAACTTAACCTGCATAAAAAAGAAATACGAGTCTGTGCAAAATTTTAACTCAATATCTCAATTTTTAATGATTGTAGCGTGATTATAACTTACGGACACAGGGACAGACAGACTCACGGGAATCCTTAGAATTGTACGACTATTGGAAATATATATACTTTGTATGGCCGGAAATGAATATTTCGATGTGTTGCAAACGGAATGACTAAATGATTATACCCCTATCCTATGATGGTGTGTATAAAACCACTAAAACTTTCTCATTTCCAGTGTAGGTGCCATATAGTCATGTTTGTTTGGTTAGGTTACATTAAACTGAGGCCGTAGTAGTCAATTCAGCTCGCCCCGAAAAAACGCATATAATGCGAAGAAACAAAGACCGTTTCCAATGTTGGAACTTCGCAAAAGTTCAATGGCACTACAAGGAAGTTCAATGGAAGTGCGATTGAATTTCGAGGAAGTTTGATAGAACTTCAAGACGTTAAGTAGAACTTCAAGGAAGCTCACCGAAACTTCAATTGGAACTTCTATGAAGTTCAATGGAACTTAAAGGAAGTTCAGTGGAACTTCATGGAAGTTTAGAGAAACTTCAAGGACGTTCAATGGAAATTCAAGGGCATTCAATCAAACTTTACCGATGTTCAATGGATCTAAGAAAAAATTCAATGGACTTCAAGAAAGTTCATTGAAGTTTAAAGGAAGTTCAATGAAAATTCAAGGAAGTTCAGTGGAACTTTAAGAAAGTTCGACGGAACTTTTAGAAAGTTCGACGGAACTTCAAGAAAGTTCAGTGTATCTTTAAGGAAGTTCAGTGGAACTTCTAGGAAGTTCAGCGTAACTTCAAGGAAGTTCAGTGGAACTTTAAGGAGGTTCAGTGGAACTTCAAGGAAGTTCAGTGGAACTTCAAGGAAGTTCAGCGGAACTTCAAGAAAGTTCTGTGGAACTTCAAGGAAGTTCAGTGAAACTTCTAGGAAGATGGGTTTGAAGTCTATGGAAAATTTCGAGCGCTTATCTTAAATCTTTCAAAGGTTAGCGTGTTTTCGCCACACAGACGAATACGGCCTGATCAATTAAAATTGTAATGACAATCAAGAAAATACTCGTATATACTTTATGAGGCCTTATGCTTACCGCTGTACTGCCACAATGCTGTATGTTGTTGTGATCTGGTGGACGGCGCTTTAAAAATCCATCTACTGTTAAATACTCAGCGGAATCGAAATGTTTAATTTTTGTGCATCACAACCCTTCTCTATTTTAATGCCTCCCACAATGTGTAGTTCCAGTGACATTAAACACTGGAACTACACATTGCCAGAGGCACAGCCGATGAGAACTACAATATCCCTGGTTTTTTTAATAAAGGTAGAGTTCTATACATATAGTTCCTGAGTAGATGATCATGAGGACTTTGGAGTAACTGTTATGGAACTAAGTTTGGTATAACACGCCGTGAGAGGTTACTTTTACTAAAAGTTTAAAGTAAGAATATAGAAGCTGTGAGTACATCGTCGAAGAGATTCCCCTTACCCCAATTTCTAAAAAGCCAGATCTCGGCGATCACTACGGAGATTTTATTAGCAACCTTATAGTAATCTTATAGCAAATTTTTTGTATCCAAATTTAGGTGTGGGGTACCGGGAAGGACCGCCCCATCCCATAACCCACCCAAACGAAAATATTCTCTGCTGAGTACAGTATGGGACACAAATAAAAAGTATTTTAGAGTAGAAAACGGATCTGTTTTCGACGTTTGGGGTCAAGTATTTGGGGGGACAGCCCCCCAAACCGAAGATATTTAACGACAATGGCTATATAGGGCGCAAATAAATGGTGTTTGGGAATAGAGCACGAATCCTGTAACTATGTTCAGAACCAAGCGGCTACTCCACCCTAAAAAAACACCCCATCGTATGCAAAAATCCTGAAGGACGGACAGAAAGACCGTCAGAGAAAATAGTTAGGTGTACATGGCAAGATCTTTTCAAACTCCTTATAGAATATCTATTTCCTCTTTAACACTTCTTTATAATACCGTTTATCACATTAGTAATGTTGCTTATAATTCAATATTTGCGAATTGTTAGAAATGAGACGATGCAGGAGATAGAATACGGTAAAATCACATGTGAGTAATTAGTAAAATAACAAACTATGAAAGCTTTCAAAAAAGGTCTGTTCGCGCACTTTTCCAGTAAACATTTGCAAGAGAGTAGAAACAGTCTTTAGTATACTTTGCTATTTATTTGAACTAAACAGCTGGTTTGCATAAAACTAATGACCGATGCTGCAAATTTCTGCTGGAAAAAAACCTCCAGCCAGGGCTGCCATATTAATTTGGAAGAAAATTAGTACTTTTCAAGAAAAAAATCGGAATTCTCGGCACTCTAATTTTAACAAGTAAAAGCGTGCTAAGTTCGTCCGGCCGAATCTTGGGAACCCACCACCATGGATTCTGCTAAAAATGTGTACAAAATAAATTTAGCTGAAACCAGCAAAAATTAAAGCTTCTACGAACCGAACAAGGATGATCGAGAGGCCGATTTATGGGAGCAATATCAGGTTATAGACTGATTTGGACCGTATTTGGCGCAGTTATTGGAAGTCGTAGCAGAAAACCGCATGCAAAATTTCAGCTAAATCAGACAAAAATTGGGCCTTCTAAGATCTCAAGAAGTCAAATCGGAAGATTGGTTAATATGACAGACGGACGGACATGGCTAGTTCGAATCAGCATTTCGAGACGATCAAGAATATATATACTTTATGAGGTCGCAGATCATTATTTCGAGGTTTTATAAACGGAATGACTGGATTAGTATACCCCCATCCTATGGTGTTGGGTATAAAAATCCTTTCAAACGCTTTTCTCTATTGTTCGGGGTTTTACTCAATAATTAATAATTGATCTATGCACATGTATCAAATGTGAAGCGAATGCGAATAGGTTCTAATTAGTTAATTCAAAATAATTGGAATAATTAACCGCAGGAGTTTTAACGCTGTACATCAAACTACCAATATAGCTAATAATTTAACAAATAATTTTCTGTAAAAAATACGTAGTATTTTATAGTTACACATACTTCCACTGCCTTACATATTAAAAATTATTTTAAAAAAAGGTACATAATATTAACAAGACACAACAGCATTTTGATTTTTTTTTTAAGGAATTTCAATAAAATTCAATATTTTTTGTTTGTTATTTTCATTTTAAGCAATTTGTCACACAACTCACGTATCGACACACTAACAACACAAAATACGTCGCAAATTGGTAGGGGACAAAGTACATACAGTAAATATTTAACAAACAACAATCTATACAAATTGACATCAAAAAATAATTTTCCACTGAAATAAAAATGTGCGCATAAATTATTGGAAACTAATTGAGGAGAGTCGTAGCCAAAAAAAGGAAACTGTAAAACCAAGTTAATGAACGTAAAGGTTGAATGCATTAATGTTGTCTTCCTATATATTATTCGATGTAAACATGGTGTAGCTGACATATAATTTGATTAAAAAAGTGTTTTAATTAATAATCGACAAAATGTAATAACCCTTGGTAACAAAAAGGGTAATTTTAAAACTATCAGTTGGGTGGAGGGTACACTTATCTCGTCATACCGTTTGTAACACCATGAAACATTGAGCGGCGAACTTTGAAAATTTTATGATTTTTTTTGCAATTTTTTTATTTGCCTATAAAGAGATATCGGCCAAAGAACTTGACAAATGCGATCCACGGTAAACGGTATAAAAGATTTGAAATTGGAATCCGCACTTTTTTCCGATTTGATTGAAATTTTGCAAAAGTTTGTGCAAAGTTCGGTCCAAATCGGTCTATAAACCGATCTCCCGATTTGACTTCTTGAGCCTAAAAATGGTCCAGATCGGAACATATATGGATATAGCTGCCATATAGACATATTTGGATATAGCTTCCATATAGACCGATGTGGCGACTTAGGGTCTTAAACCTATAACAGGTGCATTTATTACCCGACTTCGCTGAAATTTTGCATAGTGTGTTTTATTAGGCCCGCCGATATCCAAACTAAATATGGTCCAGATCAGGACATAATTGGATATAGCGACCATATAGACCGGTCTGCCGATTTTGGGTCTTAGGCCTATATTAGAGACATTTATTACCCGACTTCGCTGAAATATGTTCCAGTTTGGGCTATATTTAGATCTTCAGCTTTAGGGCCTAAAGTCACAAGTGCACTAGGTGCCTTGATATCCAACCCGAATATGGTGTATATCGGACCATATTTACGTGTAGCTGCCATATATGCCAATTTAGGGTCTTAAGCCTATAACAGGTGCATTTATTATTCGATTTTGCTGAAATTTGGCATAGTGAGTTTTATTAGGCCTGCCGATATCCGAACCAAAAATGGTACAGATCGGGACATATTTGGATATAGCTGCCATATAGACCGATCTGCTGATTTTGGGTCTTAGGCCTATAACAGGCGCATTTATTACCCGACTTAGGTGAAATTTGGAACAGTCAGTTGTATTAGGACTCCCATCATCTGTCAAAAATATGGTCCAGATCAGGCTACATTTAGATATAGCTGCCATAGAGACCGATATTTAACTTTAAGGTCTAAAGACCATAAAAGACGCATTTATTCTCCGATTTTGCTGAAATTTGAAACCGTGGTCTGCTTGAAGACTTCTGACATTCAACCCAAATATGGTCTAGATCTAAGACTCCCGACATCCAACCCAAATATGGTCTAAATCGATATGGTCTAGATCGAATCGGATCGGATCCAGATATGACTGTCATATATTGGGTTGCCCAAAAAGTAATTGCGGATTTTTCATATAGTCGGCGTTGACAAAATTTTTCACAGCTCGTGACTCTGTAATTGCATTCTTTCTTCTGTCAGTTATCAGCTGTTACTTTTAGCTTTCTTTAGAAAAAAAGTGTAAAAAAAGTATATTTAATTAAAGTTCATTCTAAGTTTTATTAAAAATGCATTTACTTTCTTTTAAAAAATCCGCAATTACTTTTTGGGCAACCCAATAGATCGATCATCCGAATTAGGTCTTAATCACATGAACGGCGCACTTGTTACCCGATGTTGCTGAAATTTCGAACTGTTACTTGTGAAGGGCTTCTTGGCACCCGAATCATATATGTTTAAGTTCGGACTATATTTTGATATTTATATGGATATAGTAGTGTTAAAATAGATTTTGATAATAAATATCCATGGTGGTGGATATCAAAAGTTCGGTACGGCCAAACTTAATGCGTTTTTCCTTTTTTATTTAAATTCTTTGTTTTTTAGGCTTAGAAAACAATTCCAGTGCTTTTTATTTGAAAGTGAAAAGTATTACAATCCATTCTATTTTAAACCCCAGAATATAACAACCAAATATTTTGCAACATTAAACTTGCTTTTAAACCCACTCTTATTTTGATTTTATGTCAGTTACCACTTGGGTTCTCTCCAAAAGTCAGTCTCAATAATTGTTTAATGTTCAAGTGGTGTCCAAGTTGGTAAGTTTATAGGCGCATAAAGATTACCGCCAGAAAAATTGTAAACCAAAATGATCCATGGGTCTGTTGCGCAGACTATGCCAAAGCCATGTAGGAGGTAACCATGCTAGCCCGTAATAATCGCATTTCCTAAGTGGCGCCAAAATTGAGCAAAAAACACTAAAATTAAGCTAAAATCACAACTTGTTCCTTGTGATTGACACATGAAATGCTATGACTGTGTGAAATCAAGTCACAACACCATGTGAATGGTTGCTATTGCCAATTTTTCTCAATGTGGTGTTAAGCTGCCTAGGCTATGGCTTAGTAATCTTGGCCAAAATTTTAAGTATACATGTTTTTGTTTTTTTTTTTAAAACATGGAAATTAAAAATATACTTGTATAAAATAATACCATTTCCATTTTTTTGCAATTTATAACATCCGTACTAAAATTAATCAAAAAATTTATTTCTGGTTTTAGTAGTAGTAGTATTTATTTTCATAATTCTTTATGTATACAATGTGTGGTAAGATTTTGTACAATATATAAATAAATACTTAATATTAATCTCTAAGACATGACATATTGTCGTTAGTCTGCATATGGGGTTTTGCTATTGTTATACATATATATACAGATAATATTCAGTTTAATAGTTGAATTCATTTATCAGATTTAGCCTGTATCTCATAGCCATTTTGGTGTATTTTGCAAGCCGTGTCCATTCTACAACTGCGCCATCAAGAAGACTTATTACTTCGTTTTCTGTTAATATTTCCTTGTTAAAATATATTTTCCTAATTTCTTTTAACACCGGGCACCGGCCTATGAAGTGTTCCACGTTTTCTATCTCCATTGTGTTGCAGAGCGAACATATTTCGGATCCATTGTTCCTGTATATATTACCATTTAGAATCGTTGTTTCTGTTCTGATCTGTAGTATGCATCTTATGTCTTCGATCTTATATGATGTTTTTAAATAGTTTGCTCCTTTCATAGGATCTAAATTTCTGTATATCCTACTTGTGCTCTGCTTTCTCGACATATATATATTATAATTCTTTACTCTTAGTGCTTGTAGCAGTTTAGTTCCGTTTTCTTTCCAAGTTGTTTTGTTCAGATTGTTTATTGACCACTCAATATCATGTTCCGCTCCCATTTCATTTAGGCGTTTTACCCAGGATAATTTGTTCTGCAGTATTTTCTTTGAAAGAAGAAATGGTAGACGAGATTCGTCGTACTCAAATAGAGTTTTAAACACATATCTTATGTTTAAATCTAGTGTAAATATATGTCCATTTTCGATGGAAGTTTCTAGCATTATGGCGTATGTTGGTATGCAATCTGGGAGATTAAGCATTCTCTTGATGAAATATGTCTGCAGCTTGTCAACTTCCTCAAAGTGTTTGTAACCCCATACTTGCGCAGCGTATGATTGTATTGATCTGCTAACGGCTAGAAAAAGTTTCCACTTAGATTGAAGTGGTACATCCTGTTTTTTTAGAAAGTCGTTCCATGTGCTATTTATACTAGTTTTTGCTGCTTGATTCCTTTTTTCAACATGCTTGCTAAAGCTCATGGATGGTGTTAATGTTACTCCTAGATAACAATATTCCGATGTTATCGTCACAGGATTCGATTTAAATGTCCAGTTTTCATTTCTGGCTATTCTCCCACCTTTTCTAAATACCATAATTTTTGATTTATTTAAATTTACTTCGACTGTCCATAGTTTACAATACTCTTCCAAGTTGTAGATCATTTGTTGTAGCACATTTGGTTCATCGGCTAGTATTACGATGTCATCGGCATATAGAAGTAATCTTACATTTAATCCATTTAGGTTAACTCCGCCTTCTAGAGTGTCATGCAGGTCATTTAGGTACAGAGCAAATAATAGCGGTGAGAGTAGGCATCCTTGTTTGACACCTGACGAAGTATTGAAGTATTCCGACAATTCATTTCCGGTCCACACTGCTGATGTTGTGTCTTTATAAACGTTTTCGATAAATCTTACAGCTTTCGTTGACATGCCTATCGATTGCAGTTTGAATATGAGCGCTTTCCTTGAAATGTTATCGACCGCCGCCTTAAAGTCAACGAAAAAAGCATACGTTTTCTTTTTTCGGCTGAAATTCAAATGTACGATTGAGGATAGGTTATAAATATTGTCAGACGTGCTATAATTTTTACGAAAACCTGCTTGATACTCATTTAGTATCTTATGTTTCTCCGACCATAGTGACAGTCTTTCATTAAGTATGCCCATCATTATTTTTGCAATACAATTCATAAATGCAATACCTCTATAGTTGCACGACAAGGTTCTATCCCCCTTTTTGAAAATTGGATAAATGATAGTCCTGAGTAATGATTCATCAACACAACCGGAGTCGTACAAGGTATTGAACGTATTCACAATTTCTGCCAATAGATCATTTGGTGCATTTTTAAAAAATTCGTATGGCACTCTATCCTCGCCAGGAGCCTTATGGTCTTTTGTTTTACTCAAAACTTTTTTGACTTCCGACAGTGTTATTGGCGTGTCCAGCTCGTGATAAAATTGCAAATTGTGTGCATATTGGATGTCTGATTGCTCTTGGTGAGGATTTAATAGATTTTTGAAGTGCGTTTGTAGATCTTCTGCAGAAGATTTAATTTCTTGATAGTAGTTCGTGTTTCTTATTTCTTTGGCAATTTTCCACCACTCTTTGCTATTTTGCACTCTTTCTAGGTTGCTTTCTATGATTTCTGGTTTTATTCACAGGACATTATCCAAATAATATGGCAAGTGGTAAGTCCTCCACGTTTTTTCAATTTAATTTTTTTTAGAAAATTTTGTTAAAATTTTATTCTTAAAAAAGAGTTTGTAATAATTTTTGTAAAAATTTTTTAAATTTTTATTTATAGAAAATTTTGTAAAAATTTTATTTCTGTAGAAAATTTTGTCAAAATTTTATTTCTATAGAAAATTTTGTCAAAATTTTATTTCTATAGAAAATTTTGTCAAAATTTTATTTCTATAGAAAATTTTGTCAAAATTTTATTTCTATAGAAAATTTTGTCAAAATTTTATTTCTATAGAAAATTTTGTCAAAATTTTATTTCTTTGAAAATTTTGTCAAAATTTTATTTCTATAGAAAATTTTGTCAAAATTTTATTTCTATAGAAAATTTTGTCAAAATTTTATTTCTATAGAAAATTTTGTCAAAATTTTATTTCTATAGAAAATTTTGTCAAAATTTTATTTCTATAGAAAATTTTGTCAAAATTTTATTTCTATAGAAAATTTTGTCAAAATTTTATTTCTATAGAAAATTTTGTCAAAATTTTATTTCTATAGAAAATTTTGTCAAAATTTTATTTCTATAGAAAATTTTGTCAAAATTTTATTTCTATAGAAAATTTTGTCAAAATTTTATTTCTATAGAAAATTTTGTCAAAATTTTATTTCTATAGAAAATTTTGTCAAAATTTTATTTCTATAGAAAATTTTGTCAAAATTTTATTTCTATAGAAAATTTTGTCAAAATTTTATTTCTATAGAAAATTTTGTCGAAATTTTATTTCCATAGAAATTTTTGTCAAAATTTTATTTCTATAGAAAATTTTGTCAAAATTTTATTTCTATAGAAAATTTTGTCAAAATTTTATTTCTATAGAAAATTTTGTCGAAATTTTATTTCCATAGAAATTTTTGTCAAAATTTTATTTCTATAGAAAATTTTGTCAAAATTTTTTTTCTATAGAAAATTTTGTCAAAATTTTATTTCTATAGAAAATTTTGTCAAAATTTGTTTTATAAAAAAATTAAAATTATTATGGTTCTTTTTCGTATTTTTCTTTTCCTTTACCGTTTTGCTTAATTTACCCTCGAAATATCTTAAATAAATGTCTTTGCACTTCCCAAACTCCATTTTATACGAGGCATTCGTTTGCCATGAATGTTTGCCAACATAGTGACACCTTTTATTAAAATGTTATGATGATATTACAATGTAATTTTTGTACTTGAAGACGTCTCTAACGACAACAAAAACAGTAAAGAAATAAATAAACGACAACAATTGGAAGTGATGGCGTTATTTTGTGATAGAGTTCGAAATCAAAATTGCTGTTTATTGGCAGGGTTGCCATATGAATTTAAATTAAATGTTGGACACCCACCATCATGGATTCCGCTAAAAATGTATCCCTATTAACTGAGTTTGTATTTGAATTACTTTGGTCTCAAAAAATCATATCGGAACATCGGTACTTAGGGGGGCCTATATCATCATTTTGATCGATTCGGATAAAACTTGGCACTGTTGTTGTATGTCATAAGGTAGGCTTTTGCCCCAAATTTCAGACAAATCAGGTGAAAATTTAGACTTCTTCAGCCATTGAAGAAGTCAAATTCGGGGATCGGTTTATATGGACTGATTAGGATCATACTTGACATGGATTTTGGAAAACATAACTCAAGTCTTTGTTCCAAATAACAGCCCAATCGGATGAAAACTGAGGTTTCTAAGGGGTGGAGATGTCAAATCCAAGGATCGGTTTATATGGCGGCTTTATGTGTATATAGTCCAATTCGTATTATACTTGACATGGATGTTGGAAGTCATAACTCAAGTCTTTGTTCCAAATTTCATCCAAATCGGATGAAAATTGAGGCTTCTAAGGGCTCAAAATCTGGCGATCGGTTGATATGGGGGCTATATCAAAATCTGAGCCGATATAGCCCATTTTCAATCCCCAACAAATGCAAATTTTGGAACTGGGGCAAACCCCTCACAAATCAATGAGTGCTGTCCGATTCATGTTTAAGCTCAATGATAAGGGACCTCCTTTTCATAGCCGAGTCCGAACGACGTGCCGCTGCGCGACACCTCTTTGGGGAGAAGTTTTTACATGGCAAAGTACCTCACAAATATCGCCACCATTGGAAGGGGAAAGACACCGCTGAAAAAATTTCTGATGGTCCTGCTAGGATCCGAACCTATGCGTTCAGCGTCATAGGCGGATATGCTAACCTCTGCGCTGCGGTGGCCTCCTCCTCATTCAAAATAAAGAAAATTTAATTTTAATCTCTCTTCAAAAAAGCTTTGCTTATATCTCAGTGCATTGGCAACACTATAAAATTGCATCATTTAAATGTTTGTGACAAGACATTTTGACGTCTGCCGCGAGAAGAGCATTATTATTGTTGCTGTTTGTGTTATACATACATATAAATGAATTATTGCTTTATCACTCGCCTCCCAGCCCCCCAAAACACAACGATTAAAGAGACAAAAAACCATGGTTTCCTCCCCCTGAGTTGACAAAAAAAATCACATTTCGATATTTACTGGTATTTAAATGATGATTTTTTTTTTTTTCTCTTTCTCCTAAATAGTTTCAGCCGATAGACTAATGACTGACACATGGGAGTGCCGCCGCCATCATTTAAGTAAAAATGTACATGCATGCTTGCATACAAATACATATATTCACACATTCACAATTGTCTTTTGTGGTGAGGTGAACATGCTGACATACATGTGTACCTCAGATTTTAAAAACTTGTATAAAACTGCCGCCACAGCTTAACTTTATTGTTGTTGTGGGATTCATTTGACAACGCAGACGCATTGCTTCAACAGTTGGTTAGAGAGGGTGGGCAAACGGGGGGAGTGTGTTTGACTCAGACGGCCTCAGGTTGGGTAGACAAGCAGATCGTGATCGTGCTCAGTCAAAAGTGTCACCTTAATAAGAGAGACTATGTTGGCTGTGTTGAGCTTTATGATCACCTTTCATGTTTGTGTTATTTCTCTTCTTTACAGTAATTTGCGGTGAGCTTAAATGGTGAGATACAGTATATGACAAGTTGAAGAAAACAGTTTTGAGAGATAACATACAGTATCTTGAATTCAATATTGTATTCTAATGGCCTTACTCACAAAACTTAACGAAGCCTTGAATTTTGTTTATTTAACAGTTCTATAAAGGAAATCTGTCAAATAAACCTATTTCAAAGCAACATTAAGTTTTGTGAATACCCGTGTAATTCTTTATCATGAAGACGGGTATACGATTTTATAGAAGCTAAATACCTTTAAAAAAAAAGATAGGTTAGGTTAGGTAAGACTGAACTTTCCATGAAAATATGCTTTAAATTTGGTCCTAGGCACAATACTCATTTTTCCCACAAGATCCAGAAAAAGGTATGAGATGTCAAAATTCGGACATTTCGTTTTCAAAAAAAATGGAAAATAGTGACGGATTAATATGAAAGACGTCTTCTTGATGGGCAATAGGGTTGAAGAAAGAGATTCCGCACAAACAAAAATTAGCAAATTAGTCACAAATGTTTACAAAATCAGTTCACAAAACCGACACCACATGTTTTCAATATTTTCAACAACGCCTGTTCGTTATACCTCCAATGACGCCAATAGTGCATGATTCTGCAATGTTAGTTTTCTATCATAAACCAGTAGACAACTCAGAAATGGCAATATATAGGGAGCAATGATACTAACGAGTGCGCAAATTTGCCCATGAACATTCCATTAAGGAACAGTGGCAATTTTTCACATATCAATGAGTGATGTCCGGTTCAAGCTTAAGCTTTATGATAGGCGACCTCCTTTTTATAGCCGAGTCCAAATGGCGTGCCGCAGTGCGACACTTAGCACATTACCTTACAAAAGGTCGCCAGCATTAGGAGGAGATAACCACCGTTGAAAATTTTGTTCGATGTTCTCACCAGTCTTTTAGCATCATAGGCAGACATGCTTACCTCTGAGCTACGGCGGCCTCCATTAAATCTAATTTGCAACCAAATCCACTGTGCATCACTCTTCCAACCTGAATGACGTGAACGATGTACACGAATATTTCATACAAAACATTTGTACGAATACCAAAAACAGTATTTAATGTCAATTTTATGCGAACATTGAAAAAATATATATTTTTTTTTGGGTTTTTAATACATTCTTTGTGAAAAAAACGCGAATATTGATGATCTGCACCAACCACCAAAAAAAAAAGAGTCATTATTCCAGTTCGAGTCATTACGATACGTGTGTATGTGCATACATATATCGAATAATATTAACATTAACTTCAAGCCAATAAGAAAAATTGCAGACAATCAAGTATGACAATGAAAATTCAGCTTCATCATCATTATTATCTTCAATGAAGACGCATGATCAGTAAACATGCTTTGTCGTATATGGTCTTACATCCATGTTGGTAATGTGATGTGCTAAAAGTCATTAAATTAAAGTCGAGCTATTCAAAATGCAAAGACGCCTGAAAAGATTAACATGGCTCCATCAATTAACAAATTGTTTTTTTTTTATTATAACAAACGATAATCGCATTTGTTATAAATTCTCCTATAAATTTAACTTTTGAATCAATTATATACTATTATTATGATAATTTAAATATTTTGAGTGCATCGCAAAGCCTCTTTGTCTATTGGGTCGTTTAATGTGACATTTGTGTAAGATTATGCAAATTTTTCAAAGTGAACAAAGCAATGGTCAATGGTCGTGATAGCCATAAATTTTATGAAATATTTGTATTGTGTGTGGTGAAGTAGGCACCAACGCTTAGGTCAAGTTGTAAAGAGTTGGAATATTAAAAATTTTGTTATAGGTAAGACACATACGACGTAGGTTGGCTTTGATTGGAAACTATGCCTTAAAGTACAGATTGGTTGAAAAAAGCTTTCAACCAAATGAAAAAGTAATTTTACAAAAGACCTAGTTAAGGAGTTACAAACATTTTAAGTCTAAAGTTAATTTTATTTTGAATCGGTCAGTGATGAGGCTTTGTTGGAAAATTATGCTGTTTGACATAAGAGAAATCTGTCCAAATAATTTCTAATGTAGTATAACCATTTTAGGTTGTTTTGCCATATTAAACCCTACTACGAATCTAAGAAGAGTGAAAAAATTTAACAAAAAAGAAAATGTAGCTCTCATTGCAAACTGCCACAATAACTTCATTTTAGACATAAAGATTTACAAAAATTTTAAGTTAAAAGTTGGATTGTATCTGTTTATTAGTCTTGTTTTTTTTGGGGTTTTCTTTGTCAGTCCGATTCATCTGTATCCCGTAGATAATTAATGATATTTTGGACACGAAATATTAATGTTACAGTTTCGAAGTGTTCTCTGGTGGAAGAATCTGCCCTTTTGCTGACGAGTAGCCGGCTTAGCCACCGTGTCCATCACAACCAAGAGGACTCACTTCATAGAATTGCAAATCGTAACATATGGCGCCCAACGACCGGATACCTTAACTAGTATATTGTCTTACGTCGATTAGAGGGCATTAAGGATCTGAACCGGGTCGTTAGTATGACTTTAGTGGACTTATTTTATGTCTTAGAGTGCTGCTTTGGAGTTAGTTTGTTTAACTGGCCAAATTGAGTACTTTACTTTGTAGGATGTTTTTTTGAAAGAATCTTCGTGCACACTTTAATGAGTGCATGAATGTTTCTTGGGTTAATAGGGGGTTTGTTTGTTTTTTTTGTTTTCTGGACAGCCCTTTTATTTTATTTCAGAATGGAATATAAGGATGTGTGTGGAACCGCATGTGAGTGTGAATTGTTCTGTTTTCTTTTGTTTCCCAATTTTCAATATGATTTTGCTTTTTGACCAGCACCCAAAACATCGACCATATTTTTCTTCTTTTTTGATTTTTACAAGATTTATAAGTTTTTCACGATTTTATCAGGATATTTCTATATATGGATAGGAAGGAAATTCCGGAACGTCCGTTTACTGGTATAATTTCTCAAGATAGGCGTATTACTCGGAGTGTTTCTCGCGCTTTAGACAACCAAGTAGTGGGCTCGATTTTAAACCAGATAGATACCGGCATCCCCAGACCCGTTGATTTCATTCCAACCGATTATTTGAATAGGTGTACCGAAGTAATTTTTGGCAGAACATCATCTGGTGGTAACGATTCAGTGGTAAGGGTTACTGACGAAATTATTATAGGTCCGAACGAATTATCTCTCAGTTTTTCACGCAAATTAGAAAGAGCTTGCAACATGTCTCATGAAGAAGGTGCAGCAGCCGTACCGGCAGGTACAGATCAGCAAGATAACGCTATGGCGCAGATAATGTCCATGATTGCTCATCAAAATAGACTAATGAATGACTATATGACCGAACTTCGTCAAATACGGGGAGAAGTAGAGTCTCTTAACCATCGTGTAGTGGAGGTGGAAAATAAGTCGACTGACCCGCGCTTGGATGATTTGGGTTTTAGTTCTACCCCAGGGGATGCGACATCTTGTCGACGAGAGAACGTAGAGAGAGTGGAGACCAACACCAATCGCGATCAAACCCCTCCAGGAAGACATTCCACATCTGAGGGACACAGGAACCAAGACCAAGCCGGAAATCGAGATAATCTTGGTATATCATATAGCCATCGCGAACTTAACAATCGAAAGCCAGTGGACTTAGATAGATGGCATGTGAAGTTTGATGGAATTGGGCGTGATATGACGGTGGAAAGTTTTCTTTTTCGGATTGAAAAGTTGCGTCAACAATACAATTTGACGCACGACCAATTGTTCAGTGACTTTCATTGTCTCGTTTCGGGAAGTGCAGCCAAATGGTACTGGCAGATTTTGGAAGACCATGCCGATCAGGTTAACTTTGACTATTTCGCTTTGAAGAGAGAATTGTTAAATCATTTTAAATCCGCTGATTCTGACTACGAAATAATCCGGGAAATTATGGACAGAAAACAACAACCTGGAGAAGGCTTTGAGGATTTTTACACCGAAATTCACAATTTAACATTTCGCTTACAGAAGAGGATCCCAGAAAAAGAATTAGTGCAAATAGTAAGAGGAAATCTTAAAAGTAATATCGCAAGCCTTATCTTTTCTTCGACCGTGGAGACTATAAAGGAGTTGAAAAGGGAATGTAAGCGGGCTGAGAAATTGGTGAAGGACAGTAGACAGAGGCCAAAACCTGTGAGCGAGCTGAATGTGTTTGATCCGAAGGTTGAAGAGGAAGACATTCTGAACATCGAGGCTATGTCGATTCGAGAAAGACAGCGTGGGTATATGTCGGGTTCAAATTCTTCCAATCCCAAGACAGTTACTAGATCTTACGACTTACAGCAAAGACCATCGACAAGTAACTCTTATGACTTACAGCACAAATCAACGACAAGTAACTCTTTTCAGCAACCTGCCGGTAAGGAAGTAGGTGCCGGTTTTTGCTTGTCACCTTTTCACATGAATCTCTGTTTCACATGCGGTATGCCCGGAGATTTTTATCGGAAAAATGCCCAAAACTTGAAACAGGAAAATTTCTGTAAATCGACATTTCACGATATGAAATGTTTTTCATGTGGAAGGTCCGATTCATTTTGCGAATATGTCCCAAAAAATGCTCAGGTGGCGGAGTTGACGGGAAACTGCTGCCAGAACCCCAAAATCCCGGAGCCCCAACAACAATAGCTATAATGACCAGAGACAGTGATGGCCGTGTGGAGGAGAAGAATCCCATTCTGTCGCATAGAAAACCTCTCCATATTAGAAAACAAGAGTATGAGATAGCTAGAGCAAGGATTTTTTTGGGGGAATTGAAAGTTAGTAGTAGAAATTATCGTAAAATTGGAAAATTAAGAAAGAAAGCCACGATGTTAAAAAGAGCGAAGAGAATGATAATAGAAACAGTAGTAACATTGGGTGATGATAACCGATTTTTTGCTAGCACGCTTGTAGGAGGTAAGAAGGTAGTAGCTTTGCTAGACTCTGGTGCCGGTGCCTGTTGTATTGGCCGTAATGCAAATGAATTTTTGAGGGGTTTAGAACATCAGGTCTTGAAGCTGAAGAACCAAACGGTGAAGACAGCTAATGGAGGACAGGTCATCGTAGAGGGTGTTATTACCTTGCCAGTTTTATGGAACAATCTTACTAAAGATTTGGATTTTTTAATTGTGCCTGAGTTGGAACAGGAATGCTATTTTGGTATTGGATTTTGGCGAGCTTTCAATTTGTCTGTAGTAGGACCTTTAGTGTCCAACAGGATGAGTAACTCAGAATTAAAGACGACATATAATTCCATTAGTGAGATCCATTTTGAAGATAAGGGTATGCATCAATTGACGGAGGAACAATATACACGGTTGTCTGAGGTAAAGGGTAAATTTCCTTCATTTGCGGTATTAGGTTTGGGTCGCACCCACTTAGAGCAGCATGTTATCGAGGTGACAGACGAAGGCATACCAATCAAACAGCGGCACTACCCTGTATCGCCGGCAATACAGAAGGTCCTTTACGATAAACTAGACGACATGCTTGCATTAGGTGTTATTGAGCCAAGTAATAGCAGCTGGAGTTCTCCAGTTACTTTAGTGCGTAAGGAGTCCAAGATTAGATTATGCCTCGATGCCAGAAAGGTGAATGCCAGGACCATAAAGGATGCATATCCACTGCCTCATATTGAAGGTATACTCAGTAGGCTTCAGGATACAAAATTTATTTCGGCAATCGACCTTAAAGACGCATTCTGGCAAATACCACTGGAAGAGAAATCGAGGGAGAAGACAGCATTCACAGTCCCTGGGCGGCCATTGTACCAATATACAGTTATGCCTTTTGGATTGTGCAATGCCGCCCAGCGAATGTGCCGCCTGATGGATAAGGTTATACCTGCATCCATCAGGGAGAGTGTTTTCGTCTACCTCGATGACCTTCTAGTGGTATCGGCTGATTTTGATGCGCACCTGAAGCTGTTGCTGGACGTTGCCTTACTGTTGAGTGGAGCAGGACTTACTATTAATGTAGAAAAGAGTAAATTTTGCCAGAAGGAGGTGCGGTATTTAGGATTCGTCGTTGGAGATGGATGTATCCGAACAGACACTGCCAAAGTGGAAGCTGTAAGGGATTTTCCGCTTCCTAAAACGCCAAAACAACTCCGGCGATTCCTTGGTATGTGCGGGTGGTATCGCCGTTTCATACGCGATTATGCGACTATAGCAGCGCCACTTCATGACTGTTTGACGAAGGACCGTATACGCAACTTTTCTTTGACCAAGGAAGCGACAGAGTCCTTTGAGGGTCTTAAGGATTGCCTGACCTCGGCTCCTGTCCTAGTAAACCCCGATTTTGGCCGTCGGTTCTTCGTGCAATGTGACGCATCAACACTTGGGGTTGGAGGTGTGCTATTCCAAGTGGATGACGATGGCAACGAGCATCCCATCGCCTATATGTCGGCTAAGTTGAATAAGGCGCAACGTAATTATAGTGTGACGGAACTTGAATGCTATGCCGCGGTTCTGGGCGTAAAGAAGTTCCGTCCCTATATCGAAGGACTGCCGTTTACCATCATCACCGACCACTCCAGCCTCAAGTGGCTGATGAGCCAATCGGAGTTGTCAGGCAGGCTTGCGAGATGGAGCTTGAAACTGCAAGCTTTCGAATTCGATATCCAACATCGCAAAGGTTCCCTTAATGTAGTGGCAGATACATTATCAAGGATACATATGGAGGAAATATTGATAGACTCTAGACTCCTGGACGTTGACCTGTCAAGCCCATACTTTGAGAGTGAGGAATACGCTCGTCTTCGGAGTAATATTCTAAAGGAAGAGGGGAAAATACCCGACTTATGCGTTTCGGACAACTTTATCTACAAAAGGACCAGCTTTTATCCTGGAGATTTGCTCGAAGAGGACAAAACCTGGAAGTTGTGGGTTCCTACGGAACTTCAAGAAAATTTAATATTAGCTGCACATTTCTCTCCCTCTTCAGGACACGGCGGTATACATAAAACATTGTCACGCCTACGTGAAAAATATTACTGGCCAAGCATGGCTAAGGACGTACAGAAGGTAGTGAAATCTTGCGACGTCTGTAAGGCGAATAAAACCTCAAATGCCTTTAAGAAACCGCTAATGGGTCAACAACTCTTAACCGAACGAGCTTTTCAGAGGCTATATATTGATTTTATGGGACCGTATCCGCGGAGCAATGATGGTAATACATTCATATTTGTATGCCTTGATCATTTTAGTAAATTCGTGTTTTTGGAACCTATGCGGGCGGCCACTGCAATCAACGTTGTCAATTTCATGGAGAAAAGGGTTTTTCATATGTTCGGTGTACCCGAATGGATCCATTCCGACAATGGAAAGCAATTTGTTTCGGATACATTCCAGCAGTTTTTAAAGAGATATGAAGTGAAACACGTCAGAACAGCCCTATATGCCCCGCAGTCGAATGCGGCCGAGAGGGTCAACAGATCGGTGCTCCAGATGATAAGGTCGTTTATTGGCAAAGATCAACGCAATTGGGACCAACATCTGAGCGACGTTGCCTTTGCTCTTCGAAGCACTTACCATAGTTCGATAGGGATGTCACCATTTTATGCCGTGTTTGGTGTAAATATGATCCAACAAGCCAATACTTATAACATAATAAGAAGTCTTGGGCCGGTAAAAGATATAGACGTTCGGACAGTTCAGAAGGAGGATCGACTGCAATTGATTAGAGAGAAGATTTACGATAGTTTGAGAATTGCACATGATCGTTCTGCTAAGAATTATAATCTGAGGGCACAAGCAACGGTATTTAAGAAAGGGCAAATGGTTTTTCGCAGAAATTTTAAACATAGTAAAAAGACAGATAATTATAACGCGAAACTTGGGCCTAGCCATGTTAAATGCATAGTAGTAGATGTCCTTGGGAATTCGATGTTCAAGTTGGCAGGACAAGATGGAAAGATTATGGGCATTTATCATGGTAAGGACTTATTTGCTGTTTGAAGCTAGAGACATATTTATTTGAGTTCGTGGGTCGATGCCACACATTGAACCCGGATACCTATGATTGCTGATTTTCGTACTTTTTTTCTTTTGAACTTGTTTTTTTTTACGCACACGTTCCATGCTGGTTCCCCAGTATCGACGGGTGCGAGCGTGTTGCATGCAGGAATAATTAAATATTAAATTAAATTTAACGGTCAAACGATGACAAAGAATGTTGAATACAACAATGTTGATTTAAGATAATAGTTATTGTTCAGTGAGAAGAAGAAGGAGAAGAGAATTAGCTAAGGAAACTTCCGAGATGATTTTTTTTTGTTTTTTTTTGGCTTAGCGATCGTGAATCGATCAAGTTGTGTCACCTTGAAACTCATAGTTAAAAATGAAAGAAAAATAACAAAAAAAAAAAAAAAAATTTGAAAAGAAATCTAAGTACTTTAATAATTTCAACACGTTTTTTTTTGTTGTACAAAAATAACAAAAAAAAGAAACACGTATAAACATAAAAAAATTTGTGAAAAATATTTTCTATTAATACTAAAAAAAAAAAAAAAAAAGAGATAAAACTTTGTGAAAAAAAATGGAAAAAAAAAAAAATCAGAAATTATGTTATAAATTGTAAACTCGAACAAACAACAATAAGATTGATAAAAATCAGAAATTATAACAAATGTGATAAAACCACCAAACATCCAACACGACAATGAAATTCCAAAGTACCTAAAAATGTCAATATACAACAACAACTTTATAGATTCCAAATTGTGATTGTTTTTGTTTTTGGAATCAATTCGTGCCTCATTGCCAGAAATACATAAAACTATCAAGAAGAAGGCATTTGCTCCAGAATCACAATATATTTAACGGTTTAAACTGGTACCCTCTATGACGACTTCGCATTTTTAGTACACACGGGTATACATATGTCCAATCATCCAAAACGAAGAGCCAAGTAATTTTCTATTCAGAGTGAGAGCGAGCTAAGCATTCGGAGCCATGCAATGATTTAAAGCTGCCAATGTAAAATCAGAGTTTTTTGTCTCTCCAAATTATAAAAAAAAAAAAAAATATTTTTTTTTTGCTATTAAAAAGAATAATTATGATAATTGAAAAATAAAGATAATAAATAAAAAAAAAAAAAAACAAAAAAAAAATCATTTATACAAAAAGAAAAAAAAAAATATATATAAAATTTTGTCAATAAATGCATGCAGGAATTTAAAATTTTCTACTTATAACGAGTATAAATTATATTTAAATAATTATATAAGAAAATATATATAGACATATATATTAATTTGAAATATATGTCAAACATAGTTTATATTCCCTACCTTAATGTTCGACGAAACTAAGAAAAAAAAAGCTAAACAGATCGAAGATTACGATTTTTTTTTTATATACTCTCCTGGGTACAACAGCGCTGTTACAACAGGGGTAAGTCAGGTTTAGAGTTAAGCAATAAACAACAACTTTTGTTATCTTTCTTTATTATTATTATTTTTTTTTTTTTCTTTTCTCTTATTGTTGAAATTAAATGTATAACACTTATTTTTAATAATCTCATAAGAGTATTCTTTTTCATTCTTTGTACATTTTTTTTTCTATTTTTCTCTTATCAATGTTTGTGAAGAGAGTAATAAAGAATTAACAGAACTATGTTCTCTTTTGAATTGCATGGTACGACAGTTTCGTTTTGATGGATTATGCTAAAACAATGATGTTGGAGTAAGTTTTTCTCTTTGGTTGATGTGGGGGGGTGTTGGCGAACAGCTGATCATGAAGAGAGGGAACAAAACGAAGGAAAATAAAAGCTTTATCTGTTGGTTTCATCTGACCAAGAGATAATGTAGACATTCAGACTAGTTTATCTATGATAGGGTATTGCTGTAGATTTTGAGCCATGAGCAATACGAAGGCCGCTGGTTTGCTAAACGGCGGAAGGGGAGGGCGGCTCCAACCGACTGACTGATTATCGACCAGGACGTATCGTATCTGTTTATTAGTCTTGTTTTTTTTGGGGTTTTCTTTGTCAGTCCGATTCATCTGTATCCCGTAGATAATTAATGATATTTTGGACACGAAATATTAATGTTACAGTTTCGAAGTGTTCTCTGGTGGAAGAATCTGCCCTTTTGCTGACGAGTAGCCGGCTTAGCCACCGTGTCCATCACAACCAAGAGGACTCACTTCATAGAATTGCAAATCGTAACATCGGTCAACGTTGATTGATACGAGAGAAGGCAGCCCGTTGTTTCTTGCAGTTTTTGCAACCTAGTAAAGGAAAAGTTACGGCTTGATGCCTCTTGAACTTGAATCGAACAAGTCTTATTGACATTGGAAACATCTGCAGACTTTTCTTAAATGAATGCTAGCAAGAAAATTTGCTTTTAATTTCCAATCCAATTAAGGAATTATAACCATTTTAAGTTATAAGGTGACTCTTTGATCTAAGACCGACCCGGCCCTTATCATAGATCAATAATAAGGACCATCGTTGTTTCAACCGTTGAATGTTGCGAACGTTTTATTATTCAACTACGCAAGAAGACTTCGGAACCTTGTAGCAGCAGTGTTTTCTACTAGGCGGTTGATGATCAGCTTCTTTTTCCAGTGGAACGGCGGATCTAAAGTCCAGAGATAGGTTCAGAATTGATTCCAAAAACCCAACTGCTATCGAGACCTCGAGGACAGCATAAAAGGATACTTTTAGGGATTCCTGTTGAGAGTAGGAAACTAGCAAACTTCACCTTAAACCTCGTTTACATTGAAGAATTAATTTGAGAGAAGGAAACTATAGCAAACTTCACCTTAAATCTCGTTTATATTGGAGAATTAATTTAGAAAACTATAAAAAATAGACCTAACAAATACCGCACTTAAGGAGTTACAACCATTTTAAATTAAATATTTAGATTCTCATTTCAATTAAGCAATCAATTAGTCCCGACCTAAGTTTTCTGTCGTTGGCGAGAAATGATGTGTCACTCGCCGTAATCGTCTTGACAGTTCATTGCCCTAAAACTTGCAAAGAAACTTAAGCATGCATATAAAGATTTCTGTAGAATCTGCGATGACGTTGAAAAAAAGGAAATTAAAGAGCACTAGTTGTGTACAAGTCCCCCTCAGGCAAACAGAAGAATGGACAATAAATAAATAACGAACACATTTGGATTGTTTAGACAAGAGTATTGACCAAACTTTCTCAAATGCACCATAACACAAACAATTAACTACGAACAAAAAATTATATAAATAAACAAATTATGACAAATTTGGATTTAACAAAGTCTTCCCAAAGCTTTTGTGCATTTTCATTCCCATTTAAATTTAAATTTCCTGGGAATGGGAATTTTCCAAGTAATCATGAATCGTTCCCGAAAATCAAAGACTATAATTGATTACTTTGTTGCTTATATGTGTGTATGCTTTTCTGATGTTATCACTTTATTTTTCGCTAAAATTTATTTAAGTCATTATTTGTCATTCCCAATGGGTCCGTCCCCTTTGGCTGAGGGAGATTTCTATTTAGTTCCGCCAAAGCTTACTTCACACTTCGGTAAATATTGGAGTTGGTGGTTGCTCATTTCCCCAATAAATATATGGCTATTTGAACTACAGATTTGTTTGTTGTTGTTTTTTTTTTCAGAAGTATAATTCCACTCTTGTTGAAGGTGGAAAGGGAATGAAACATTTCCCAAAAATATCGATGTGTCGTTAACCAGGTGTGTGCGTGCTAATGAAATTCGTCAATATTTTCATATCATTAAACGCGTTTGTTCGACCATATCAAAAAATTTGAGGGGAAATACCGCCTAGGTACTACTAGATAAAATTTTGTTTTTATTTATTTTACTCATTAGCTGCAAAAACAAAAGTGATGAGAATAGGTCATTGAAGTGTTTTTGAGAGTGATGATGGAGGCGCTGTAAATTTAAATCATAACAAAATTATGGTTAAATGTAAAAGTCTCTATGTTTTTTTAAATGGTTTGTGCTTAGGCATTTCACTATTTAACCATATTTGCTTGGGATGGTAGCTTATCTTCAACAAAACCTTTTATATGGTGTGGGTAAATATTTAAAATTTTTTATATATTTTTTTCTATTACGAGTTTTAAGAATTCCTACCCTTCTGCCAACTCATAGGTTAAAAATGAAATCATTGTACGGCGCCTTTAATCAAATGAAAGACCGAAATTTGTAGACTTTAACCACTCAAAATATGTCTGCTGCAAAATATTTATTTTATTGTCTATCATAAAGATATGGCAATGCAGCAAAAAATAGAAGGCAATAAATTACACTCAAGGAAAAAGTGGAAATAAAATTAAAAAAAAAATAGTAATAAAATTTAGAGATTTTTAAATTTTTTTTTTTTTTTTAATTTTGACAAATTTTATTTCCGAAAACTAAATTTTATCAAATTTTCCACATATATCAACAAGTTTTGATGATTTTAATTAAGCCTTACAGGTCTTTAGTCCTTTGATAACTTGCCTTGCCGGACTTGGGTACACATACCACTCTTGCCTCCGCGAGGGCACGCTGTGAAAATAGTTGCCAGATGGGGCGCCAGATAGCCGGCCCCCTTCTGTAGCAACGCCGGGAATATTCCATCAGGTCTGGGTGACTTAAATAGTTTGAATTTTCTCGAGGCCTTACTATAATCACTGGGCACTGTATCACAGAGGTTAGAATGTCCGTTAATGAAAATGCAAGCCTGGGTTCCAATCCTGGCGAGAATATCAGAAAAAGACTTATCAGCGGTGGTTTTCCCCTCTTGATGCTGGCGTCATTTGTGAAGTACTGTACCATTTTGGTACGGATGCCATGTAAAAACATTTCCACAAAAATGTGTTGCACTGTGGTACGCCGTTCGGGCTCGGCTGTACAAAGGAGGCCCCTTATCATTGAGCTTAAACTTGAATCCGGCAGCACTCAGTGTTATGTGAGAAGTTTGACCCTGTTCCTTAATATAATGTTCATGGCTAAAATTTGCATTTGCATAAATCAGCTCATCTCTGTTGTGCTTCCTCTGCCACTATGGCGTATCAAGGCGACTTCTTACCTTTCACAGCGACCATCTTCCCTTTTCGTGATGGCTGTGGCATCCTTTTGGACTCAGACTCATGGGCCATGTGTGCTTCCTTCGTTTCTGTTTCAACATTGTCTCCCTCCGCAGGACACTGTCTGAAGTCTCCATTGCGGGAGGGCTGGCTTGATCTTCCTAGAGTACTTGAAAGCGGGAAGTTTTCTCTTTTTCAGGATTTTCGCACTGTTATGCTCTTCGGGATATCTGAATCTCTACCCAGCTTACGTAGAAGTGCCTGAAATGTCAGTTCTATACCTTCCAGCATCCTGCACTTTCGCCTGATTGCGCTGCCTGTGCATACTCCTTCGCCATTCCCCGGGTTGCCTTCTCGGTTTTCTTGAGAGCTTAGCCAAGCCCTCGCTCACTTCCGCTGTCTTCATCTATCGACTCGACTGCGAAGACTCTTTCATTGACACTGTCGCTCACGGAATCCCAATCGGAAACACCACCTGGGGTGGGGGACGAACTGTGCATCCCTCTCTCTTACTCATTTTTTGGGTGTGCACTTGAAGCATTACTTTCGACTACTGGTGTCAAGGCACCTGCACCTATAGGTTCGGCGGGTCTGATGCCACCACCGCAGCTGTTGACTCTTTGAAGTTCATTTTGAGCTACTTCTGAAAGGCTTTAAAATTTTACGTAATAGGTACCTATTCCGAGATACGGATATTTTTCTTCGAGGAGTGAAATGAAAACACGTCCGCCCACAATTGAATTAAAATACAACATAACTGAAACAGTAGTTAAGGATTTACAGCCATTTTCAGTTAAGTTAATTTTTATAGAAGAAAATTTTTGACAACATTTGCTATAGAAATAAAATTTTGACAAAATTTTCTATAGAAATAAAATTTTGACAAAATTTTCTATAGAAATAAAATTTTGACAAAATTTTCTATAGAAATAAAATTTTGACAAAATTTTCTATAGAAATAAAATTTTGACAAAATTTTCTATAGAAATAAAATTTTGACAAAATTTTCTATAGAAATAAAATTTTGACAAAATTTTCTATAGAAATAAAATTTTGACAAAATTTTCTATAGAAATAAAATTTTGACAAAATTTTCAATAGAAATAAAATTTTGACAAAATTTTCTATAGAAATAAAATTTTGACAAAATTTTCTATAGAAATAAAATTTTGACAAAATTTTCTATAGAAATAAAATTTTGACAAAATTTTCTATAGAAATAAAATTTTGACAAAATTTTCTATAGAAATAAAATTTTGACAAAATTTTCTATAGAAATAAAATTTTGACAAAATTTTCTATAGAAATAAAATTTTGACAAAATTTTCTATAGAAATAAAATTTTGACAAAATTTTCTATAGAAATAAAATTTTGACAAAATTTTCTATAGAAATAAAATTTTGACAAAATTTTCTATAGAAATAAAATTTTGACAAAATTTTCTATAGAAATAAAATGTTGACAAAATTTTCTATAGAAATAAAATTTTGACAAAATTTTCTATAGAAATAAAATTTTGACAAAATTTTCTATAGAAATAAAATTTTGACAAAATTTTCTATAGAAATAAAATTTTGACAAAATTTTCTATAGAAATAAAATTTTGACAAAATTTTCTATAGAAATAAAATTTTGACAAAATTTTCTATAGAAATAAAATTTTGACAAAATTATCTATAGAAATAAAATTTTGAAAAAATTTTCTATAGAAATAAAATTTTGACAAAATTTTCTATAGAAATAAAATTTTGACAAAGTTTTCTATAGAAATAAAATTTTGACAAAATTTTCTATAGAAATAAAATTTTGACAAAATTTTCTATAGAAATAAAATTTTGACAAAATTTTCTATAGAAAAAAAAATTTTGACAAAATTTTCTATAGAAAAAAAAAATTGACAAAATTTTCTATAGAAATAAAATTTTGACAAAATTTTCTATAGAAATAAAATTTTGACAAAATTTTCTATAGAAATAAAATTTTGACAAAATTTTCTATAGAAATAAAATTTTGACAAAATTTTCTATAGAAATAAAATTTTGACAAAATTTTCTATAGAAATAAAATTTTGACAAAATTTTCTATAGAAATAAAATTTTGACAAAATTTTGTATAGAAATAAAATTTTGACAAAAATTTCTATAGAAATAAAATTTTGACAAAAATTTCTATAGAAATAAAATTTTGACAAAATTTTCTATAGAAATAAAATTTTGACAAAATTTTCTATAGAAATAAAATTTTGACAAAATTTTCTATAGAAATAAAATTTGGACAAAATTTTCTATAGAAATAAAATTTGGACAAAATTTTCTATAGAAATAAAATTTGAACAAAATTTTCTATAGAAATAAAATTTGGACAAAATTTTCTATAGAAATAAAATTTTGACAAAATTTTCTATAGAAATAAAATTTTGACAAAATTTTCTATAGAAATAAAATTTTGACAAAATTTTCTATAGAAATAAAATTTTGACAAAATTTTCTATAGAAATAAAATTTTGACAAAATTTTCTATAGAAATAAAATTTTGACAAAATTTTCTATAGAAATAAAATTTTGACAAAATTTTCTATAGAAATAAAATTTTGACAAAATTTTCTATAGAAATAAAATTTTGACAAAATTTTCTATAGAAATAAAATTTTGACAAAATTTTCTATAGAAATAAAATTTTGACAAAATTTTCTATAGAAATAAAATTTTGACAAAATTTTCTATAGAAATAAAATTTTGACAAAATTTTCTATAGAAATAAAATTTTGACAACATTTTCTATAGAAATAAAATTTTGACAAAATTTTCTATAGAAATAAAATTTTGACAAAATTTTCTATAGAAATAAAATTTTGACAAAATTTTCTATAGAAATAAAATTTTGACAAAATTTTCTATAGAAATAAAATTTTGACAAAATTTTCTATAGAAATAAAATTTTGACAAAATTTTCTATAGAAATAAAATTTTGACAAAATTTTCTATAAATAAAATTTTGACAAAATTTTCTATAGAAATAAAATTTTGACAAAATTTTCTATAGAAATAAAATGTTGACCAAATTTTCTATAGAAATAAAATTTTGACCAAATTTTCTATAGAAATAAAATTTTGACAAAATTTTCTATAGAAATAAAATTTTGACAAAATTTTCTATAGAAATAAAATTTTGACAAAATTTTCTATAGAAATAAAGTTTTGACAAAATTTTCTATAGAAATAAAATTTTGACAAAATTTTCATAGATTATAATGTAAATTTTGCTACATTGCTGTACCCCCACCTATGGTGGGGGGTATAAAAACGCTATTAAAGGGTGTGCGCCCGCCGTACCTTAATGGAATACGCATGGATGAAGTACATTTGTAGTTTTTTTTTCATACAAACTATTTATATTAATGATATGGCCACAATTTCTCGCCTACTGAGGTATTTGCGCATGCGTGCATTTTGTCATTAACATAAATACCTTCATTTATACTCTTCTCCTTATTGATCAATTTTCTGCTGAGTGTATGGTTTATCACAATTTTCCACCAAAATCCTCAAGTATAAAACAAATAAAATTAGAATAGTTTGGCTTTAAGACCATGTGGGTGGTTTGCAAAAAAAAGTTGAACAAAAAAATTGAAAAAAAAAATCAAAATAAATTGCATGCAAATTGCTTGGCACATTTGTCTAGCACATACATTTCAACCAAACCCCCGACAGCAAAACACTAATAGCAGTTAAGCCACAAAATTGACAAGACAATCAAAAGACATTGAAGTCAATATAGAGTATTACTCACCTTATAATTAAAAATTATTTATATTTATATACTCCTGAGGTAACAATAACTTATGGCCCAAATATGTATCTGCAATGAAACAAAAACAGAAAAGAATGAGTAAAAAAATCAATAAATAAAAAAATTATATATAAAAGGAAAAATATACATTTAAAACAACCAAAATTATGGAAATTTTGGTGTTTATTTATTTTTTATTGTCTTTTTGTTAAAGGAGAAACAACAGAAAATTAAATAAAGATTATGGTATAACACCAACCTTAATGTCAGCAGAGACCGGCTCCTAACAAGCCAACTAACCAAACTTTATACTGTTTAATAACTAGCTTTTATTCTACTTTAAAGTCTATTTAAGTTTTTGTTCTGCCTCTGTTTGGTTTTATTTGCCTCGTTTACTTTCAAAACATCTGTTAAAGTTGCCCCGTTTAAGTGCGATCAATGCAAATATTGAAACTGATCCAACTTCTTGCATTTTCCCCCCTTTTTTATATAGAAGATGTTGTTTAATTTGCTCTGTTTTTAATCCTGCTGTTTATTCTTCTTCTGACGCAAAATATTTATAAACAAATTGTGGAGCAGGAGGGCAAGCAAAGAAAGAATTAAAATTAATTTTTATTTATATTTTTAAAAAGTTTTACTTAATAAGGAACATTTGTAGGGTATTTACGAAAAATTTACATATCAGGTAAAATATGGGGCAGGAAGTATGAAGCAAAAAAAAACTTTAATTATGTTAATTGCCATCGAATTGACAAATCGGTCAGTAAAGTCGGAAATTGTAACATGTTTGGCAACAAGGTGATTAAGAAAATCCAAATCCATATGTGTTGCTTAGTTTTATAAACACACAAAAGTAAAGTTGTAATGTATGAAAGCAGGAGGGGGTATGTAAAATATTACACTGCTGCACAAAAGTGTTGCAAACAGTGTTATAAGAAATGAGAAGAAGTATTAAAATACATAAAAATTAAAAAAAAAAAAATAATTTTAAAAATTAAAAGAAATAAAATATAGAAATTTTTTTTTTATAAAAATCCGTTGGCAAAGAATAAAAAAATCTTAAAAAATTTCAATTGATAAATAGGTTGGCGTTAAACCGTGGGTATACCCACTGGGGATTGTAAACCATTCTGGTGCGTTGCTTAGCAAATTCGCCTATGACGCTTAACTCCTGGGTAAGAATCCCTACTCTAACGTCTTACTGGACACGGGCTTGATGAATGGAATGACCTCTTTTGGTCTTTTGCCTGTCAACTCGACTATTCCCATGCATTTCTTCGCCTACTGCAGCACGCTTTTCGTCCTGTTCTTTGCTAGCGAATCCTCTAAAGTCCTTCTATACGATCAACTGTCAGCCTCATGTTTTTCGAAACATGACTTCAACTTTTATGGTATGCATTTGAGCTCAACAGGACTAAACTGACTTATTCGCATAGAGATTTTGGCGCCCTCTATCATGATGTTTTGCGCTTTCGAATGTTGTGCCTATCAACTGGCATCTGATATTTCGTATGAAGACTATCGATGAACAGACAGGCTTACTACAGACGAATATACGCGATCTACAGGAACTTGCGGTTGCACTCAAGACTATAGAAGTCTCTTTGAAAACTAAACCATGCTTTTGCCAGAAAATTTGCTAGGTCATTCACTCGAGGAATATGTCGCATTGTTGGTGGAAACGTTTCAGGACGCCTGAAACCAAGGGACCATGTCAATAAGTTGATTAAGTCAAGAAAGATATTTAATACAGACGTTTCTCTTCTGCAATAGGCCTGCGGAGGACACGGAAGGTCATTCGAAATATAGGAATTGGTAAAGGTAAAAGGCTCAAAAGGCTCAATAATACCTTTGTTAATATGTTGATCCCAGTTTCTACGGCTTTAATTTCTCCCCCTTACTCAATGATGGAGCTGGTTTTAGCTTCCGCTGTGTTGGTCCCGTCGATGCCCTTGATTGTGCCGCGACTATGAAATCTAACCCTGTTGGATCTGATAGTATAGATCCCAGATTTATAAGACTGCTACTCCCGCTCATTTTCCTTCATATTACCTATGTATTCAAAAAGATTTGAACCACAAGCTATTTTCTATTATCGTTGAAGCATGCCAAGATCATCTCACTACCTAAGCATTCCAAGGAATATAGAACAATTGTCGAAAGTTCTTGAGAAATTGTTGTATTTGCAAATGTCATCTTTTGTCAACGAGAACTCTTTGTTGCATGTGAGACAGTCCGGGTACTGTCCTAACCACAGCTGACTAACTGCCGTAGCAGAAGTCACTGAAAGGATCGAAGTCAATTTGGATAATGATAAGATTAATTTTGGGATGAGGAAGCTATTCCTCAAGACTGGAAGGAGTCAATTATTGTAGATCTTCCTATAATAGGTAATAATTGGATAGGGATATCGCTACTACCAACCGTTTTGCAAGTATTTAACAAGGTTCTATTAAATCGAATATCTGACCCACTAGAAAAAACGCTACGTAGGAACCAGGCCGGTTTCAGAGCGGGCAGATCATGTATAGATTATATATGCACAACCAGAATCATTATAGAGCAATCAATCGGATATAATTCTAGTCTCTATTTGGCATTCGTAGATTATGAAAAGGCATTCGACGCCTTAAATAGAACATACATATGGGATGTACTTTTCGCAAAAGGAATTCCACAAAAAGTTAGATATCATCTCACGGTAGCGCTCACAATTCACAGTTACGTTACGATTCGGATCATGTTTGAAGAACTACGGTCTAATGATGCCAACAGCCCATAAACCGCACCTAACTGTGACTTTTCCTGGATGCATTGCTGCTGGCTGATCTTCATTCCAAAATTGACAATTTTGGTTATTTACGTACCTATTGAGCCAAAAATTAGCTTCGTCGCTGAACACAATGAAGCGTGCGATGAACTTTTTTAACAGAACACCCATTTTAATAACAAAATTCAATATTTTGCCAGCGTTGTTAGTTTGTAAGATGATTCATGTTTGAATTGTAGACCAAACTGAAGATGTTTGTCAGTGAAACAAAACACGAAACGTGTGAGAGCTTTTTATACCATTGTTGTCAAAAAGATAACAGCTAAAAAATCACCCTTTATAAACATGTCATAATAATATTAATAATAAGTAGACGAAAGCTGAATACTTTTGTTTATAGTGTTACACGTTATATCTTTGGCTTGGCTCGATTTCTGAGTAGTGTAATATCCCTGTACGGCGTCTCCTTCCAGCCCTTGTTGCACTTGAGGTCACTTAGTTTCTTGCACAAACGGATTTACACACAGGCAACACAATACCTATATGGATTCATAGATTTCGCCAGGTCTAATAGAGGGAGAAAAAGCATTCCCAAAATTCATCGGAGAATAGTTTCAAAGCGGCATATGTTCATATTCGATATGCGTCATTGGAACTCACTCCCCAACGATCTGCAATTATTCAGTAACTCTGCAACTTTTAAAACCAAACTTTAGAAACATTTTACTGAATGAAGTTGATGAATGTTAAGACTCATTTATATATTTACTCATTCTATTCTTTTATACCACCATAGTTTTTTCCGGATCAACCATAGGGTGGATGGTATACCAATTTCGTCTTTCCGTTTGTAACACCTCGAAATATGCGTCTGCCATATAAACCAATCTTGGGTCTTCACTTCTTAATTCTCTAGAGGGCGTAATTCTTTTCCGATTTTGCTGAAATTTTGTATAACAGTTTCTCCGATGACCTTCAACATACATGTCCAATATGGTCTTAATCGATCTATAGCCTGCTACAGCTCCCATATAAACCTATCTCCCAATTATGCTTCTTGATCCCTTTTAAGGGGCAATTATCCGAATGGGCTAAAATATTATCCAATGACTTCATCTATGATCTTCAACATTCAATTCAATTTTAGTCCGTATCGGACAATAACTTGATATATCTCCAATAGCATAACAATTCTTATTCATTATTCTTGGTTTGTCTAGAAAGAGATACCGTGCAAAGAACTCGACAAATGCGATCCATGGTGGAGGGTGTGTAAGATTCGGCCCGGCCGAACTTGGCATGCTCTTACTTGTTTTATTTTCAATCATTTAATACATTTTTGTTAAACTTTTTTCCTTTAAATTTAAATCACAAAAACCACAAATGTTCCCTCTTATTTCGTTTTTACAATAGTTTCTTATATTTATTTTTTAAAATTACTTTTAATTTTCAAACCCTGTGAACTATGTAATATTGTTAGATAAATTACCCGTACTTTATATTCTTGTTGTGCTGCTACAATGCTACTAACAAATGAGCAGACTTTAGCCATACTATTCTAGTATGTAATGTCCCTCTGAGACAGGTCGTTCTGATTCATTTATAAAAGGAAGGTTGCTTACCATTGGGCTTAGCCCTTGTTTCGGACATGACTTATTGAAATTAGAGTGGAATCCCCGCTGTTCCCTAATGGTCCAATTTGCACTAGTGACTGAGAAATCGAATGGTGGATCAGTAAGAATGTGTTATAAATATTTTTTCATCCATTTGGAACGTATTTGATATTGGAGGTCAGGTTATAGAACGATTCAGCTTATATTTGGCATAGATATTAGAGACCATAGCAGAACAGAAGAATTTCAGTCAAATTGGAAATAGTTGTGCTTCTCAGGTTATCTTTTTTATTTCATTTGAAGAAATTTGATGCTTACGAAATTTTAAATGAAGTCACAGCTTGATAAGATCTCAGGTTATCTTTTTTATTTCATTTGAAGAAATTTGATGCTTACGAAATTTTAAATGAAGTCACAGCTTGATAAGATCTGCCTAGTAGAGTTCCTAGATTAAAAATCAAGGATATAAAGACCAGTGCCCCTAGTTGGGCGCCATTTCATCTATTTGGAACGATTCCCTTTATTCATCTATTTGGAACGTATTTGATGTTGGAGGTCAGGTTATGGAACAATGACATAGATGTTAGAGGTCATAGCAGAACAGAACAGAAGAAATTTAGTCGAATCGGAAATAGTTGTGCTTTTTAGACTATTCTTTTTTCTTCATATTAAGAAATCTAATGTTTAAGAAACTTTTATAAAGTCAACATTTGATCATATCTGCTTACTAGAGTTCCTTGATTAAAATTCAAGCATATTAAGACCTGTTTACTAATGCCCCTCGTTGGGCGCCAAATTTTAAAAGTCTTAGAATTGTTTCTAAAATCGTTTCTTATACTATTTTCTCATAAAACATGAACTTAACGTGTTTTTATACCCACCACCATAGGATGGGGGTATACTAATCTATTCATTTCGTTTGTAACACCTAGAAATATTGATCGTTGATGGACCCCATAAACTATATATATATATATTCTTAATCGTCTCGAAATTCTGATCCGAACTAGCCATGTCCGTCCGTCTGTCGATATTGCGAAAGAGGTCGAACGCATGAAGCTAGCCACTTGAAATTTTGCACAGATACTTTATATTGATCGTTGGGGATTGCAAATGGGTCATATCGATTCAGATTTGGATATAGCTCCCATATAAACCGATCTCCCGATAAGACTTCTTGAGCCCCTGGAAGCCACAATTTTTGTCCAATTTGGCTGAAATTTGGCACATAGTGTTCTGTGTCAAGTACGATCCAAATCGGTCAAAAACCTGATATGGCCCCCATATAAACCGATCTCCCGATTTGACTTCTTGAGCCCCTGGAAGCCTCAATTTTCATCCGTTTCGGCTGAAATTTTGCACATAGTATTCTGTTATGACTCCAAACAATGGAGTTAAGTACAGTCCAATTCGGTCTATAACTAGATAAAGCTCCCATATTTTAGCAGAATCCATGGTGGTGGGTTCCCAAGATTCGGCCCGGTCGAACTTAGCACGCTTTTACTTGTTATTTATCTTCTTATCTATTAATTTGTAATTAAGCTTTTTTATAATTTTTCATTCAACAAATCTTATAATTTTTTGCTCATCTAAACAGTTTTAAATCATTCTAATCTCATATATTATTACTCAAAACAAAAAAAATTATTTAATTCCTTACAAGCCCTTTTTTAATAACATTTGGCTTTGTTTGCCTGAGCAAAACGCCTATAAAATAACAAATAATGGTGAAATACAAGTTTATTTCATTATTGTGGTTGTGGTGTTGGGTTAATTTGCATTGGGAGGGGGATTTTTTAGCGGCCTGTCAATTGTCATATAAAAATACAATGCGGTGATATACAAGACATATATGATGAAGTGTTGCATTGCAACAGCATTTGAACTCCTATTCAAATTGACGTGCATTGGGGTTATCATCTATCATTGAATATGAATTGCCCGTATGTGGCCATGTAATGTTATGATATTGATAGCTTCTCATATTTAAGTGTAACAAAACGTTTACATGAACAAAGAAAACTTTAGTTTTATTTGATTTGTTTCATTTTTTTTTTCATAAGGGGAAGTTGACAAACATGAAGAACTTTAATGGAAATTCAATCTGGCTAATATTGTGACATTTATATACATATATTTTTTTAATAACTGACGATTGTTGAATGTATGTTGTTCCACCCTATTGTATCTGTTTGCTTTTATACATGCAAATGTGGTTTATAATTATTTTTATTCCATACTCGTGCTATTTTGTGATTTTTTAATTACATTACTTGTTGCTGGTCGTTTGTTGTTAGAATATTTTTTATTTCACATCATTTCTATATATGGAAATTTTGTTATTTTCAATTGACTTGATTTGTATGGAAAGTGGTATATGCCTTTTTTGCCAAGACTTGAGTGATATTTACCGCCTATTTAAAATAAGAGACGTTGATTTAATCAATCAAGAAACAAATATAAAAATAGATTATTAAACGATTTCACTTATAGCTTATAGGAAGCCATATTAAGTTTTTCCTATACTCTCATAATAAGTGAAACTTGTGATAATTCCCCTCTTTCTGACATAAGATTACATTATTGCTTCTGTTAATTAGCAATACCACATTTTGTTTCTTCATCACCATAGTAATAAAAAATTTTACGATGCAAAATATTTCATAGTTCTCTGACACTTTGATGGTTTTCCATGTTTGTTTTTTTTAGATTTTGAGAGTAAATTAAAACAAGTCAGCTTTCAAGAGGAAACTTAAATTCATGAATCAATCAGAAACTTCCTTAGTTTTAACGATTGAAGGAGTTTATTACTTATGGTTTTGTCTTCAAACAAAGTTGTATGAGATTTTGTTGCTGGGTTATATAAGCGAAAATGTATGTTGAATATCGTATATATATGATAACGAGTTTTTATATTTTATCATAAGTGTTTGTATATGCAACTAAGAGGAAATCACGAAAAATAGGATTCGAAAAGTGTTACCAAAAATTAATCATCCGACCAAGGGTTTAAGCAAATGAACATCCTCCAACATAGATGAGGAAGGACATCTGGTGATAGACAATCGAAGTATGACGAGTATTAAATAGTAGCGCTGTCAAAGTACTTGCTGACACATATTCGACATCTTTTTTCGAATATATGTAGCTTAGAACCGCTCTATACTTTCAATAGTATTGCTATTATCCCTGCCAAGTTAATAAGACTGTGCAGGATAACTTTGGGCAAAGTTATCCCTTTATTACTAAACGCGTTTTGGGAGCAGAAGACAGCTTATTTTGTGATCTTTTTAAAATGTTTAATCAAGGTTGATATAAATGACAACCAATTCAGATTAAAGATAGCAGTAGTGCCTACCTTTGCCGCAAGAGAAAAAAAATCATTATTTACCCATAATGGTAAATGGTTCAGATCAGGGCTGCATACGGCCGTAATCTATGGATTTAGAATATCGGTGTCATATGAAAAATGTGCTAATTTATTTGCAGAAATATATAGATAAGTTTTTGCTGTAATATCCCACTGATGTCTTTAGAGACTCGAAAAAAAAATATATAAGGAAATACCAAGTAGAGGAAGCCATCACGGAAGTTGATGTCAGAGATGTACATATCATTGGATAAAATTTTTATAACCACAAAAGAATTCACAACAATAGAATTGTTGGAGCCGGCAAAACTACTGGAACATTTCACAGAGGCCCCTTATCATTGGGTTTATTACTTGAACCGGAACGCAACACCTATTCACATCAATTTTTCGTTCTTTTCAAAATCATCAGTTAAACTCTTTCTACGACTATTTCCATAGCATACACTAAGGCAATGAAACGTATTTCGCGGTATGGAGAGAGGAAGATTAGTACTATTTGTTTTTATGCCCGCCTGTTTTTATACCGCCCATTTTTTCATTGGGTTTCGAACACGTCAAAAAGTCAGTTTCTGACCGTATAAAGTGATCTACTAGTTCCGTCCGTCAGTTTAAATCACACTACAGTCTTAAAAAATCAAGATATTGTCTAAAACTTTGAACAGATAAATTTTTTACCATAGGCTGGTTAAATTCGAAGATGGGCGGTATAGACTACATCTTAATATAGCCTTCCCTACAGACCGATTTAGTGTTTTGCCCAAAAAAGATGCATTTATTACCCGATTTTGATTAAGATCTTGGGTCCAATACCCAACTTCCCTGAAATTTGGCAGAGTGAGCTGTGTTAGACCTCTAGATATTCGTGCAGAGTTTGGTCGAGAGTATATGGTGAATTTATATATACGCGTGGTGGTGGCTATCCAAAGTTCGGCTTGGCAAACTTAATGCCTTTTTATATATTTTGCTATACTATGGTGTCGGAGATAGTTTTGTGGACAGGAAATATTACTTTAAATTCAAACCGAAAAAGGGCAACTGATGAGCCATGCCTCTTCAAGAAGACTATTGATAAATGTTGGTAGTCTTAGCACCTGCCATGCAGGCAGTATACTGCAGTTTTCGGATCTGTATGGTGTTGTGGTTTGGTGGAAGGCACTTCAAAATTAAACCTACTGTTCAATAATCAGCCCGATTCAAAGGGTTGCTTGTCTGTGCATTACATTCGCTCTGAAAACGAGACTGTCTGATGCACTTCATTTAATGATACTTATTTCAATCTTTTATATTCGCTCCTCCAGTATATCTGCCCCTCGTGATAGGTACATATTTACCCAAGGAATATTTACAGACACAACTAAATACTTAATTTTCCACTAATGTTCCATTAAGGAACAGGGGATACTTCTTTTATATTAATGAGTGTAGTCTTATTAAAGTTTAAGTTCAATGATGAGTTGCGTCCTTTTTTATGCTGAGTTTGAACGGCGTGCCGACACCAATTGGTAGGGAAGTTTTAACATGACAGGACACCCAACAAATGTAGCCAGTACTAGTAAGGGGACCTTTACCTTAACCTTTGGAGACCCATGCATTTTATGTTCCTTTTGTGTAAATCTTGGAAATGAAGTACTTTGGTCTGTCGGTAAAGCCGTATTACAATGCCAATCACTTCAAATGTTATACCCTTTATGCTGAGAGATAAACAAGAGTAACGGGCAGTCCCACTCTGCTGAGTGACAAGCTACAATAAAGAATTGTAGTTATTCACATTCGAGTGATTATGTGTTTCACAATGTAAAATATAATTATTCGCATGTGGTTACACTTCGCGAATGAGAGAAATCGTGGCCAGATCTAACAGTTAATAAAAAATTTAATTTGGCAGGGAAAATCGCTTAAACACCAAAAAAAACGGAAAAGTAGTCTTTACTAATCGGAGAAGAAGAAAATATGTCAAAAAATTAATCAAACAAAAGCAAATGCCTAAAACGTTCGCTGTTGTTAAGAGAAATAAGAAGTAATGCATATTTCACAGGCGGGGTATTTTTTAAAAAAAAAAAGAAGACAAATTCCTCGATTCTATTTGAGAGACCACAAATGTTCTCCAAATGCCATAAAACTAGGTGTTAAATGTATAACAAATCTTCAATAAAATTTTCACGTGTCACTTTTTGGCTCAAGGTCTATTGGTTTAAAAAACATCGTTTCAAATCAAGTGAAGCCTCCATAAATATGTGTTTCAAATTTCATTACAGTATGTTTAGATTTTTCATTTCCTTAGCTCACGAAAGCTAAAATGCAGGACAGCTATTTTAAATCTTGCCTTCTTATAATTAACGTCAATACAACCATAATGAAATCTGATTACAAAGCAAATTGATTACGACTTCTTTCGCATTGCCACTCACCCCATTAGTCGATTTTCTACTTCTTATTGGTTCACAAAACAGCTGTTTGTCCGATAGCGTGCGAGTGAATAGAACCATGAATAAACTAAACGCGACAGGCTGTAAGTTTAACATTGCTACATCTTCTTCACACTCCCCATCAAAATCTCTTTATAATCTTCTTTTCCTGTTAGCTCGTTCTAATCTCTCCATTTTTAAAGCCACAAAGAAATTTAAATATTCGAAATCAAATTAAAATATTCTAAATATATTATAAAATCATTTGTTTGTAATGTTAACACAATCACTTTGAATTTCCACAAAGTATGGTACAACTTTCACCTCAACTACTAAGCTAATGTTGTGGCAACAATACCACTTTCATTTGTTTAAACAAATCCAAATACTTCCTGTTTTCAAATACAAACAAACCGACATACCCTCAACCTCTATAAGAACATTGCTCCGTTAATTTCGTATAATAATCCGTTGCTGATACGAATTGAATTTGAATAACAACTCGAGCGAAACAATACTTCGTGCTTCGTTGGTAAAAATAAGCACAAAACATCAGCTTTAAGAATTTTCCATCAATTATGATTTAATTGAACAAAAGGTCTCACCAAAAGTTCCCTTGACTTTTTGGGCTCGGTTATTTACCACACAACAACAACCCAAAGAAAAGAGTGATCAACATAAAGCAAGCAAGGTAAAGTTAAAGCTTTAAGCAGTTGTCATTCAAATAACGGCCGATATTAACAGCCGCCGTCCGCACCACGACTACAACAACAGCTTAAGTCATATGTCAGAAAACTGTCATATGATTAACTAAACACAAGTGTCAACAGTTGTTAATATTGAGAAAATGCGAGAGAAAAAATTGTAAATAAAAAACATTTGAGGCTAAAAAGCCTTTATTGCATTGTAATTTTGTTGTTGGCACCGTTTGGGTTTCGTGTGTGGTTGGTCAGATGGAAAAAAAGGTGCCGAGTGCACAACAGAGATGGTACCAGTTGTACTAAGAGACAAAAAAACACGAATTTTGTACTCAAAAAACATTTCAGAACAGAAATTAAAATTAAATTTTTTAATTATTGAATTCTTGACAAAATTATTTTAGAATAACATTTATAGAATCGAATAGAATAGAAAAATATTGCTATGTTCAAGTTTTGGAGGTAGGTTAGTAGTTTTGAGTGGCAGTCTTTAAACCGACTCACCTAGACAAATGTGGTCCATTGTGATACCGCAGTATCATAAAGCCTCTTGTGGGAATCAAACCCACGACCCACGCACTGGTTATCCGAGCACACTACCACCTCGTCTAACGAGACACTCAAGTTTCGGAGATACATGCATTTTAAGTTACTTTTATAAACAAATTATATATTAAAAAATGTTCTTTAAAACATATTTATATAAATTTTTTTTTCAAATTTTCTATAAAAATAAAATATTGCAAACATTTCTATAATAATAAAATTTTGGCTTCATTTTCTATACAAATAAAATTTTGTCTTCATTTCCTATAAAAATAAAATTTTAGCTTCATTTTCTATAAAAATAAAAGTTTGGCTTCATTTTCCATAAAAATGTAAAACCATCCTAAGTTCAGCCGGGTTCAATCCACAATGGATTTCGCTTAAAACTTACCGTTCTTAACCCAATTTGTATTTGAACATATTTTGTAATCAACCAAATCGGGTATTGGTTGAGGCTTCTAGGGATTCCAAAAGTAAAATCCTGGGATCGGTTTATACGGGGGCTAAATGAGTTTATTGACCGATTCAAATCATACTTGGCACGAATGTTGGAGGACATAATGGAAATCTGTGCGACAAATGTCAGCCAAATCAGCGAATTGAGGTTTCCAGGGGCTCAAGACATCAAATGCGGGATTGATTTTTATGGGGGATATATCAGTTTATAGACCGATTCAGATGTTGGTTGCCACAGATGTTGGAAGTCATACCAGAAGTCATTGTGTCAAAACTCGGATGAAAATTCAGCTTTTAGGGGCTTAAGAAGTGAAAACTGGGGATCGGTTTATATTGGGTTATATCAATCTGGGCGCCCTGGTAGCCGAGTTGGTAGCGTTCTTGGATTGCCAGTGCAAGGGTCGTGAGTTCGATTCCCACCAGAAGCCTTGGTCTAGCGATGCTGTGGTATCACAATGGGCTTAAAATTGTCTAAGTGAGTCCCTAAAGACCGTAAAGACTGTCACTCTTACCTAACTTAACCTATATCAATGTGTGGACCAATTCGTATCATACGGAAGACTGTGTGCCAAATTTCAGCCAAGTTAGCCGAATTGAAATCTTTAAGTGCTTAAGAAATCAAATCCGGAATTGGTTTTTATTGGGGCTATATCAGCTTATAGACCGATTTGGATCATTTCAGCTAAATTGGATGAAAATTGAGGCTTCTAAGGATTCAAAAAGTCAAAACCGGGTATTGGTTTATATGGCGGCTATATCCAAATCTAAACCGATTAATACCTATACTTAAACCTATATTAATAAGAAGTATCTGTGCAAAATTTCGAGTGGCTAGCTTTGCGTTTTCCGTTTTGCGGTACGGCTAAATCGACTCAGAATGTCCAGACGATCAAGAATACACACATTTTATCGATACGTAGATCAATATTCCGAGGTGCTACAAACGGAACGACTAGATCGCATGGTGATGGATATAAAAACTGCTGAAACTCATGAAATTTTCAAAGATGGTAGAGTTTTGCCCCCCAGTGAAAATGGGGTTCTTCATTTTGTCGTATCGACCTTACCCCTAACCCCAATTTTTCACAACGCCAGACATCGGAAATGTTTGCATCGATTTAAGTTAAATTTGGTGTGCCTCCTTATGGTAACCCAAAAACACAAAATTGGTATAAAACTTTGGGGTCAAATAACCGTGGGGGACGCCCTGCCCCAAAACCCACCCAAACAGATATGTTTCCCGATTGGGACAATATGGGTATAATAGGACATGTATTTAAGGGTCGAGTACGAACTAGATTTAACAATTTGACCCCAAGTGTCGGGTGGCCCGCTCAACCTCCAAAAACTGTCCAAAAATGTATGTTAACCGATTGGGTCAGTATGGACATCAATTGAAAGGTAATTGGAAGTAGAAAACGAAACTGGTATAAAAATTTGGGGTCAAGTCCCAAGGGGGGCCGCGCCACCCTAAAAATGTTGATGAAATTCTTTTTTTTACGAAAATTAAATTTTCACTGAACTTTCTATATAAATAAAATGTTCATGGGGTATCATTTTTTCTCATCACTGTTGCACTTTTAAGCCATATGGGCTTAGGTGAGAATGAAATGATCTCACCTAGGTAAGTAAAACTTTTTGTTGTTTGTTTTCACCACACTGCACCACAAAAAGCGGGCATTGATTTCGTTTTATATTCCTATACTAGACGCTTTCATGGTGGGCACGACTTTGCCCAATTATGACTGACTAACTGTTGATAGAATAGAGATTAATGGGGCTTTAGTGTGATTTTGGAGGCAAAGTGATGAAATGAAAACCATGGGGTAACAATTAAAAAACTGTAAAATTGATCAATTAGATCATTGTAAAAAAATTGTGAAAAGATTTGATTTTGACGCCTGAGATTGGCGTAATTTTTAACTAAAAAAAATCTAACCACAGGCTACAAATTTTTTAAAAAAAGGGAGAAACTTTTGGCTTATCTATTGGAAATTTTTTTTATATGCAGTACTTTTCTCTATACAGTGGGTATTGTCTGCATTTTTCTTTTCACTACCTTCTGCATTTATTTGTTTTTATTTAAAATTTTGGTGTGGGAGGTCTTGAGCAACTTACATCAGCTTATAATACTTTACAACATTCACTTCACTTAACACTTTGGCCAAAATGAGCTCACATATGGCCTGAGAGTAACAACTAAATGAACATATTGTCTGTTAAAGTTTTTCTTCGAATTATGACGTTGATGATGATGAAAAGCAAAATGAACTAATGAGAGAGAGAGACAAACAAGAGGCCTCAAATTTCAATACGTAAATTTTTGTTAATACAGCAAAAGTGACGAAACTACAGAAAAGAGTATGAAGGATGTTATAGTAATGTTCGGCCCGGCCTAATATTTAATATCTTACACTATATTCGCCTTACATGGCTTGGTATATGGGATTTTTGAAGAAAAAAAATGAATAATTCCATCAAAATCGAATAACGTGTTTAAGGTGCTCAGGAAGTCAAAATAGGAGATCAGTTCATATGGGAGCTATGTTACATCCAAATATGAACCACATGACCCATTTGTGCAAAATTTCATGAGGCCTTATTTGTTCGAAAAATAGCTTCCTTTTACAATCAGCTGTAATGTTCGACCCGGCCTAATATTTAATATCTTACACCCGATTCTGAATGAATATTTCCATCAAAATCGAATAAGTATAACGTCCTTAAGGTGCTCAGGAAGTCAAAATAGAAGATCAGTTCATATGGGAGCTATGTTACATCCAAATATGACCCATTTACTTTCCTCAACGACCAATATCTAACATAATTTTGTGCAAAATTTCATGAGGCCTTATTTGTTCGAAAAATAGCTTCCTTTAACAATCAGACAGACGGACATCTTTCAATATCTTTGGGATCTTGTCAATAATTCCAGATATTTCATTTTATCACATTATTAGTTCTTTAGCTCTTTTGGTATTTCACCTAAAGCCACATGATGATTAACCAATTCATGGTTATTTTCTGTGTCTACCTGGCTCCATGACTGTCTGTCGATCGGTCTCTCTGTTTTCACAGTAACTCTTTAGAAAACGCATTTTTTTCATTTACGTGCATTTGTTCACATACCTCAGAGTTAAGCTTAACCAAAACTCAGCTGGTGGACGACAGTTGTGAGCCATGGAAGCCGGTTTTCTGATTTTTCATTGGATTTGACCATGTGCACCAAATGCCGTCATCAAAGAAAAATCCCTCTCATAAATATGGCATTAATTTTAAATGAATGTTTTAGCATTTTTTCTTCTAAATGGCCTATAATTTTTAATATAAAGAAATATTTGTTGTACAGTTTTTTGTTCTATGAGTGGTACACATGCGCAGTAGTCGTAGCAAATGAAAATCTTGGATATTCTAAGTAAATGGCAAGAGATTATGAAAATCTTATGGAAATTCTTGACCATCATCTTTGTAAGTGTTTGGTGACCTTTAAGATTTTACAGTAGCTAAGAATATTTGAAATTATGACATAATCTTTAGTCTAAGAGGTTGCATAAATCTATTAATTGTGGCCTCTGAAAGAAGTTAATATGAATTATACGAGGGTGGTAGCTTAATCTGCGGAGCTTACCAGGAAAATACAACGAAAATGGGAAAATGTTTCTATTTTCAATATAATCCCTTTAAAGCTTGATAAACCTTTTCCCAGAGATTTTCAATAGCTTCCGACTTTGGCTTAAGCCAATGTTACCAGCATTAATAAGGTAATTTGTATCTAGTAGACAGATTAAGCAGTTAAGAAATAAGACCACCTCCCGACAGACGAAGATTACACTATACAAGACACTGATTCTACCCGTGTTGTTATATGGTTCTGAGGCATGGGTACTTGTGAAAGGAGACGAGGCAGTACTTGAAGTATTTGAGAGAAAGATTCTTCGTAAAATGGATGAACCAGTTTGCGTTAATGGAGAATATAGGCGTCGTACGACCCACGAGCTGAATGACTACGATAGCATAGTTACACGCATCAAAATATAACGGCGGCGTTGGCTAGGTCATGTTGTCAGAATGGATGAAGAAGCTACAGCAAAGAAGTCTTTTGAAGGCAAACCGGGACTATCAAAAACCCGATGGAAAGATCAAGTGGTGGGAGACACCTCGATCAAGTGGTGGGAGACACCCTGAAACTTGGCAAACCTTCAGTCTGTCAGCATGTTTTCGGATTAGACAATGACCTGTCATGACGGACACAATGACTGAGAAGTCTGTTCTAGCCAATGACAGCAAAGCAGTAGACCTCTTCAAGTCTAGATTAGGCCACATAAGTTTTGGAATGCTTTTTGTAAATGTCTTTGTGAGCATCTATCATTCGTTGCCCTTCGGGTCTGATCCTGAAAACTTAGCTTACATGTAGCTAGAGGCATACCCACAGATTCCAGTGTCCCTGGAAGGTGTAGGATAGTTCCTAGTCCCGCAAGCTCGTCCTCTTTAAAATTCCATGGGATATCTGTGTGGCACGGCACCCAGGACAGGTGAAATTTGAACTGTTCAGCCATCTCGTTGAGAGATCTGCGACAGTCGAGGGTGGTTATTGTGTTCAGAAATACCTTTTCCAGGGATGGCTGTCTGAGAAGATATTTATGCCAATCGTCGTAATTACATTATATCTTAGCCATTCCACCACTTCCTTAATTGCAAGGATCTCCGCTTGATACACACATCAGTGGTAGGGTAACCTTGAGAGATCTGCGACAGCCGAGGACGGTTTTTGTGTTCAGAAATAAGTTTCATTTTTCATTTCATTTTTTCATTTCATTTATTTAACACCAAGCACAACAAGATTATATCTTATATTTTACTGTGCTGGTTCACAACAGTGCAGTTTCATCAATTAATTCCATTATAAACTATAACTTATAAAAAAATAAATAAATAATTTAATTATAACTTATACTACTAGACTACATACAATTTCTACTTATAATAATCATGTAGCTCCTTTTTGAATTCAATAGCATTGCTTATGAGTTGTATATATGATGGGAGGGTGTTCCAGAGACGAATACTGTTTACAATAAATTGCCTTTCAGTGATTTGAGATTCAAATCTAGGTTGAATCAGTTTGCGCCCTCGATTTGATCTAGCAAATTGTAGGTGTTTGTAAAGATATTCAGGTTGTTTGTTATTTTTGTTTTCCAGGGATTTAGTGGCTGCCTGGCTGTCTGAGAAGATATTTATGCCATTCCACCACTTCCTTAATTTCAAGGATCTCCGCTTGATACACACTATAGTGGCCGGATAACTTTCTCGATGTGAGCAGTTCTAGGTCTTTAGAGTACACCCCAAAGCCAACCTCGTCGTTTAGTTTGGAACCATCCGTATAGAAGTCTACATAACTTCTCTTACCAGGGATATCGTAATTCCAATCGGTTCTATCAGGAATAGTGGTACAGTACCTTTTGTGAGATACATTTATGATTGTTTTGTAACGTCACTACTGTCTGCTTGTAAGAAAAGTATACTTCATTTATAAGAGACGTCAAATACGGAGGTTTTTGCAGGATAGAAATTGAAAACTTTAAATTTTAAAATTTTGCTGGAAAACTTGTCTTTTACACTTATAACATAGTTTTGGTCGATCGTTGGGGTCATATCATGCACTGGCTGTATTCTGCAATTGTTAAACTTACAATGCTGTAGGTGTCAAGGTCTGGTGGACGGCGCTTCAAAAGCCCACCAACTATTCAATTGATTTAATGGTCGTCGTGGCGCAGAGGTTTGCATATCCGCCTGTGATGCCGAACGCCTGGGTTCAAATTCCGGCGTGAACATCAGAAAAATTGTCAGTGGTGGTTATCCCCTTTCTAATTCTGGCTACTTTTATGAGGTATTCTGCCATGTTACAACTTCTCTACCAAGGGGTGTCGCTATGCGGCACGCTGTTCGAACTCGGCATTAAAAAGGAGGCCCCTTATCATTGAGCTTACAATTTAAATCAAAAAACATGCAGCGGAGACTGTATTATCCTTAATAAAATGACTGATATCCTCAAACAGACATAGAGAGAGAGAGGGAGAGATAATTGAGCATTATGAAATGTAAGAAGGGCTACTCTTGCCGTATAGCAGGTACAAGGGAGCTGCAATAGTAAAAATGTGTCAATGTGCGCATAGGTATGGGTGGTAAGATGTAAACAATACAGAATATGTAGGTGAATGACGATGATGATGTTACCAAAGACGAACTTGATGGCAATTGAAACGATCCCGATAAGAGTGGACTGTATGGCTTATGACAATGCTTGTTATTCCTCCGAATTGGGGAATAATAAGCGTATAAACGAAATCTCAGCACCAAGAGAAAATAAAAACAAGAACAAGTCAACGTTATAATAAGTATTTTATTAATAAAAGAATGGGTTAGTGGGTTAAAATTGATTAGGGCTAGAGTGAGAGTAAGGGAAATGAGATAAATAAAAAGAAGGAGGACCTTACCGATCGAGCGCTGGAGAATAAGTGGTCAATAGTAATTTTGTAGAAAGGCAACTTAGCATTGTGTGTTTCAATTCAATGTCATTTCCTTAGTACGAATGTCATTTATATGAGTCATCCTTTTTTTTATTATAACTCCATTACCATATCCATAGTTACAATATATCTAAATAGGGACTGGTCTGTATCATATTAGATTTAGGTCCTAAGAATTCTTATAAATACAAGTCATAGTTTCAGCGAAATTAAACAATAAGTCCGCTTGTTATGGCAATAAAGGGAGAACTATGAAACCTTTCACTTCCCGCGGGAATTAGTTCCTTTTCAAGTGTTAGTTTCTTTTAAGACTTGTCTCAATTAATGTTTGGGACGCAAGTTAATAGATTTTTAAAGTGTTCTGGTGATCTATAATACATCTACTTGCTTACTAACAAAGATAGGGAAATTTGAAAAAAAAATCTAAAAAAGCAAGAGTGGCAGGCAAATTAATGCAAGAAAATCAAAGTAAAATTTTATGGTACGTTGGCGGGACCAAAATTTTTTATATGCAAGCTGTGAGAAACAAATCCTAACAATATTCTCCTTCGGACTTAGTTAAAAATTAAGCCGATTAACCTATAGAAGGCGAATACCCTTCATATAGTCCTTCATAAAGGATGCCATATAAAAATAAAAAAATATTTTTTAACAAAAAATTTATTATAATTTATTTCGCATTGGAAATTTTGCCCATGAACATTCCTTTTTTTATAGCCGAGTCCGAGCCGAGACGGCGTGCCGCAATGCGACATCTCTTTGGAGAGAAGTTTTACATGGCATAGTACCTCAAAAATGTTGCCAGCATTAGGAGGGAAAACCACCGCTGAAATTTTTTTCTGATGGTCTCGCCAGGATTCGAACCCAGGCGTTCAGCTTCGTAAGCGGACATGCTAACCTCTGCGCTATGGTGGCCTCCTCCTTAAAAACCCAAAATTTTGAATAAACGATGCTATGAAGCTTTATACATTAATGGATTAAAATGGTCCTTCGATATGACATCATGAGCAGCTAAAAGCCTAAGAGTTTATCATTTGTGTACTTATTACACCGATTTAGCCCCAGGAAGCATAATCCGCATAGAAACAGAGACCAAATGTGTAAAAGTTTTGAATAATCTTTACAGCTATTTAATTGTTCTAGACTACTACTGAGGACTTTTAATTTAACGTACAATAGTTCATTTCATAAACTTAAACATAATTCAAAGTATTCAAGTAGGCTTTGACGGGAACGATAAAGAAACCCCATTCATTCAATTTGAACTCATATATCTCTTGAACTTTTGCCCTACCACAACAATTCAAAATCTTTCCCCTTTTGAAGCGCTGTTAATAAGTTAAATAACAGAAATTAATCAAACTAAAAAATGGAAAAAAGATAAATCGTTTTGTAAAATTAAATTCGCACGAAACAAAAACAAACGTCAGTAATACATTAAAATGCAATTTTCCTTACAGTGGCGGCGCTTTTGTGTTCGAGTTTTAAATCACCACAAGCCCAAGGGTGTTGAGGGAGGAGCAGTATTTTGGAAAATCTACGCTTCTAGCCATAACAATTGTTTATATTGTCTAAGCACTGAGTGGTAGCAGTTTTCAACAAAACTATTCGTAAACAAGTAGGTGAGGTTGGCAAATGGACAAAGTCGACTTTGTGATGCAGTACAGCCAATGAGTTAGAGGGTGGTGTATAGAGAAAGTTTATCAACAGACTCTCTTAAACAAATAAGACCATGGTTATATGAGAAGGAATCAGGAAAGTTAAGCAAATCTTCTAGTTCCTCAGCTTCAGTTAACCAAACTGTACTCTTCTTTCTTTCACTGGGTTACATTTTATGTTTTAAACTTTTATTATAACCTAGACCTGTAGGGTATTGAAATTAAACTAAAGCAAAAAATGCTAATTAAGCTTTTGAACTCAATACCAATTCCCCATTGAGTAGTTGTCAGTAAGACATTTGCTTGAAGGCAATTGGAAAATGGCTAAATAACAAAGAAATCGTTACTTGAAGTGCAAATGAAATGAATTTTTTCTCGATTTTTTTATTGTCATCTTTTTTTCACAGAAAACGAAAACGTTTTACATGTTGTTTTTTTTTATTTGCTGCTGGCAACCATTAAGTTTTATCGTTTCTTTACATTTTTTTTTTTGAAAAGAGTTTTAATGCGACAAAAATATTCATTTTTTTTTGAAAAAGCCGGTTTCACGTAAGATTATTTGACTTTGTTTATTTCCTGTTGGTGCCGTAAAGACGAGAAAAAAAAAACGCGCACTCAAGATAACGTAACAGCATACGGTATGATACACGAATAGGATACCATTAATAATCGTCCATTAATTATAAACCCACACAAACACTTCACATGTATCAGATCAGATGCCTATATTGATAATGATGATCATGATGATGTCGTTGATAATGAAGTTGTCAATGACTCTGATGACGACGATGGCGTCGGTGGTGATTATGTTTATGACTCAAATCATAGAAATTCGGAAGCCATTCCTAAAGATTTAAAAGAAGATTAAAAAAATATTTTATGGCTAATTTGAACATCGTTAATTTGTTCAAGAATTGCTTTTCATTTATCATTTGCATAAATATTCAAGGAGTTGCAAATGCAAGTTTTTCCCATGAACATTTCACTAAGGAACAGGGGCAAACTTCTCACATATCAATGAATGCAGTCCGATTCAAGTTTAAGCTCAATGACAAGGAGTGTCCTTTATATAGCCGAGTCCGAATGGCGTGCCGCAGTGCGACACCTCCTTGGAGAGAAGTTTTACAAGACATAGTACCTCACAAATGTTGCCAGCAATAGGAGAGGAAAACCACCGCTGAACTTTTTTCTGATGGTCACGCCAGGATTCGAACCCAAGCGTTCAGCGTAATAGGCGGACATGCTAACCTCTGCGCTACGTTGGCCTTAAGGAGTTACAAGTATTTTAAGTTATAAACTTCGGACCTTCAACAGAAAATTGAATTTTCGTTTGCGAATTTTAAATTTTTCATTTCTTATTGGAGTTATATGTAAGGACGTTTGGAATGAGTTCGGCCGTTCGGATATCTACCACCTTGGATTTATTAACCATCCTTTTTTATATAATAAAATGTGTGGTCGATCTCGACATATTTAGTTAAGTTAAACTAGTAAAAACGCATTAAGTTCGGCCTTTCCAAACTTGGGATATCTTCCACCATGGATTTATTAACCATCCTATTTTATTACAACTCTATTATATCTATATTTGGTCGATTTCCGACATATTTGGTTCAGGTACGAAGAAGCCTTATACAAGCCATAGATTCAAATTTCAGAGAAAAATTGTAATAAATGATGCTTTTATAAGCGTAAGACCCTAAATCGACAGATCGGACTAAACGGCAGCTATATCCAAATAAGGTCTTATGTGGAGCATAATCGGTTAGGATATCGGTTGCCCTGGCAAAACTGACTGTTCCAAATTCCAGCCAATCTGGTACTTAATACGCTTTTTATGTTCTTAAGGCTTTAAATCAGCAGATCGGTCGATGTGGTAGTTCTGCGTTTAGCAATGCTCGGTTCGGATATCGACTAGTCCATTTCAACTCACTATTCTAAATTTCAGCGAAATCGGATTATAAATGCGGATTTTATTGGCTTAAGACCCTGATTCCGCAGATCGGTCTTTATGGCAGATTTACCCACAAACATTTCATTATGCAACAGGAACAAACTTCGCAGTCACCAATGGGTGCTATTGCAGATGTACCCACAAACATTTCATTATGGAACAGGAACAAACTTCGCAGTCACCAATGAGTGCTGTCCGAAACAAGTTTAAGCTCAATGATAAGAGATCTCCCTTTTATAGCCGATTCCGAACTGCGTGCT